>NC_022013.1:15517505-15574798 GCF_000317375.1 Microtus ochrogaster | reverse complement strand
AAGGAAGGAAGGAAGGAAGGAAGGAAGGAAGGAAGAAAGAAAGAAAGAAAGAAAGAAAGAAAGAAAGAAAGAAAGAAAGAAAGAAAGAAGAAAGAAAAATGAAAAGAAAAGGAAGCCAGATGAGGAAGCCTGGTGGGCATCTGTGATCCAAGCACTACTATGAATATTTGTTAGCGCAAGACAGAAGAATCATCCAGAATCTCACAGGCCAGTTAGTCTGGAATAAACACTGCAGCTGCTCAAGCAAGAAATGTTGACATTTTCCCTGCCCCAAGGGGAAACATCAACTGCTGAAAGCTGCCTTCTCACCCCTACAGGCACAAGAGGGCACATCCACACAACTCCCAGCCTCTGACACACACACACACACACACACACACACACACACACACACACACCCCTTCAAAGTTCAGACACAGAACTGTATTTTAATGGCAGATGCCTGAGATAATTACTGGATGTTAGTTTTTTTTTACAGTGTATATTTTATTAATTTATGATGGCTATAGTGAACTGCAAACATCCTAATGCTTCTATTACACAAGGTAAGAGGTAGTAGCTACCCTCTCGTTTCCCTGCCTAGCGTTAGCCAGTACCCAGATTTTCTACATTCTTTGAAAAGGTACATTACCTAAGACTCTCTTCCCCCTTGCGTCTCTCTTCTCTTTGACCTCCCTCTTCGTGTCCTCTTTTCTCTTCTCTTTCCTCTGTCTCCTCTATCACCTCCCCATCTCCTTTCCTCCTGTCTTTCGAGTATACAGTGTCAGAGGAGGACATGTTCTCTCAGCCATGGCACCTTCTCTCAATTTCTCCCATCATGAGTCATTAACTAACATATCAGTAACATATTGGGCCCAGGCGTTTATTTCATTATAGGTTACAAAAAATTTTAAATATTCCCTACTGTGATGGGGCTGTATCGTGTTTATTACTTTCCCTTTGCTTTACTTTCTAAGTGTAATTATGATGTTTTCATCTATTTTTAAATTTGAAGTGCTCTTTATTCTCTAAGCAGTTATTTGTGTATGTTTTCTGGGCAATTTCTTTGAATTTGAGGTGTACAGTCATGGGATAGGCACAAAGCACTTTATTCTTCAAATTTATTTTCTATACTTTTGTTTTACTTAATTTTTCTGGTTAAAGTTTTCTAAGATTTAGCTTTGTGGGATGGGAGTAAAGCAAGGCGAAGCCTGGGGCTTCCTCTCTAGGTCCTGAGAGGAATCCCTGAAGAGCAAGTCCTTGGGCATCTCAGACAGATGATTTCTAGACTGGTTTATTTTGGGTGCTTCCATTGAATGGTGGGGCCTCCAACTGAATAAGAAGGGAGAAGGCACATTGTACATAGCACTTGACTTTTTCTGCTTCTTGACTGTGGATGTAATATGACAAGCTGCCTCAGTTTTTAATACCACACCTTCTTTACTGTGATGGACTGTGTCCCCAGACTGTGAGTCAAAATAAACCCATCCTTTTATAAGTTACTTCTCTCTGCCTACAAATATGTAAAGTTGTTAAGAAAGCACTTCTGCCCTGGTTTTTCTATACATTATGATGTAAGACAGAGTTGCTTGGGACTCAGAATGGCCCCAGAGCAAATCAGCTGGGCAGGTGCGACACAACCTAGAGATGATAGGCTGTGACATAATCACCATGGTAAGGCTACCAAAGACACAAGAACATGAAAGAGGTTTATATATTGAGGCTCTTGGAAAATACACAAGAAGCATAATGGTGAGTAGCTGGACCAGGACTTTGGGAGTTCCCAGGAGCTGTATCTCACAGGCTGCATCACAGCATGGCAGACATCAAGTAGCAGAGGGGCAAGGTAACTGGTCTGGGAGGTTGGGAGGTCCCAGGAGCTCTGTCTCACAGGCTGCATCGTGGCATGGTAGACATCACATCCAGTAAAAGATGGCACATGATTTTCACAGGCACAAAACAGCTAAAGCTACTGGACAACATTTCCAGGTAGAAGAAGTAAATCACACGTCTGTGGTGATGATGTGAGACACCCTGAGAGCCACTCAGCTGCTGAACAGCCCAGAATGAAGAAATGAGAAACTCTTTACTGTAGATGGCTTTAAGAAACCAATGACAAGTTGTTAGTGCCTTAGTTCACTTCAGCTGTCAAGTTGACACAAACTCACACTATTCAGGAGAATCTTAACTGAAGGACTGCCCAGGTCAGATTGGCCTGTGGCTACGCTTAAGAGAGATTGTATTGGTTGCTAGCTTGTGTTGGAGGGCCCACCCACTGTTGGCAGTACCATGCCTTAGCAGGTAGTTCTTGGCTACAGAAGAAAGCAAGCTGAATGGAGGCCAGAGAGAATCAGAATTTTGTTCAAGTTTCAGATTGAATTCCTATCCTGATTCCCCTGAGTGATGGATTGTGACCAGGAAGTGTAAGCCAAATATACCCTTCCTGACTCTAGTTGCTTTGTCAGAGTGTTTAATCACAGCCGAAGAATGAATGTAGGACCGTCACCACCGTTCCATCCTTCCAACAACACTAACTTACCATTGCACTGGTGTTCACGGGGGAACACACTGAACCCAGCTAAAAGGAGAAAATGACAGTTTTACTGAGGCACACTTGATCATGAATATACATTCCACACTTGATTTATACATCTTAGCTTCTTTTATATTCACAGAGATATTTTAAATTTATTTAGAAGATTATGAAAAATAACTTTCTGAGAGGGGGTTCCACTGGAGGAATGGACTCCATTTTTTGTTTTTTTTTTCCCAAAGAATTTGACATCATAATGGTACTATGAATTGAACACTTAATTCATTTTCAGGTAATCAGGATGGAAAAGTCTGTTTATGTGTTGATAACTTTCCTTCAATATCCCACATTAATTTATCTCTATATTTCCCATGACCCTATATGCCATCTTGATAGAGAAATGTGCGCTGTGCATTAGTAATTACAATCTCAGGTCATATATATTTGATTTTTATCTGATTTATGAAAGATTTGATAGCAAAGCTTAACCTTTCCACTTGGAATTATCTCTCTGACCAGGTTACACTTGTGTATGGTTTACAGTGGGTAAATTATGGAAGGTATTATTTGCAAGGATTGATATTGATTGCTTGTAAACTGTTCTCCTGACTTGCTCAGGTAAATGTGACCGACGCTCAAGTTCCCAGTTTGGGTTTTCTCCTTGACTCTGTGAACTGAAGTTCTCAGGAAAATGTCTTAGCTGTGTCACATTCTACAAGCCTGGGTCTTAACCTCTTCCATTGTCCGGAGTAGGAATCTTGCAGGTCTGGGCTCTGTTTAGTCCCATCTGTAGTGATTCATTGTTCATCTCTGTGTCAGACCTAATATTCCAGCAATTAGCTGAAGTCCCCATTGGAATATTTAAATAGACTGCTGGCTTTTACCAACCAAAAGTTTAAGAATGTAATCAGAAGATATTCAACGTCTGTGGAAGCGACTTCTCACCCTCCTGTACCTGTTTCTGTTTTAAAATGACGTTGATAGATGACTTTCTTCGTTCTGTCTTACAATGGTGGCACATGCTTCTGGAGGCAGTGTGAATTTGTGTTCTTAAGTCAGGGTCACTCATATTTTGGTCTAGAACACACTACCTCTTATTCCCTTTGAGGTGACTCTGTCCCTTGGGTGAATCACCTAGCTGTACAACTGCATTGCTTAGGCAGATTCCCTTAACCATCCATGCCTCCCACTAGAAAGCTGCTACAGGGCAGCTTATAGCAAGGCAGAGGGAGCCAGTGATTTTAGATGGCAGTAGATAGCCATCTACTATGCAGTGCTGCATTTGTTTATAGTTTGTGTGATATATACATCATACAGTAAATACAGAGTAAATTAGAGCATAATGACAGATGTACCATGACCTTTACACTTTTATCTTAATTTTTACTTGCAACAGTACTAATTTTGCTATCTATGATGTTTTCCATATCAATTTAATTAGTTTATTGTTGAAATATTTTAAAATAAATTCACTTCAAAGATGTATCTTACTTAATTTTGCATGTGTTCATGTGTATGCACATCTGTGTACATATGGATATGTATGTAGAAGCCAATGATCAACATTGGCCTCAATCAACTTCCACCTTACATTTTGAGGCAGAGTCTCCCACTAAACCCAGTGCTTACTAACTTGGTGGTACTGGGTAGCCAAGAGCCTCCAAGATCTTTCCACTTCCGTCTTCCCAATGCTGAAGCACAAGGCTGAGCAATGGTGACCTTTTTCACAGGTTTGGGAGTCCTTATGTTGGTACAACATGCACCTTATCTGCTAAGGTACCTCTCCAACATCCTCATTCTGAGTATATCATTAAAGCATAGCAGATTAAAACAATGCTTGTTGACTGGGATGAAAAGGTATAATAAGCGATGTCCTCACTCTGTTCTTGACTTGTGCTTTTGAGAATTTTGTTGCCTGTTGTTTGTCCTCTTGAATTGTGTGGTGTGCCTTGCTTTGATCTTAGATCTGATGAATCCAGGTAGACTACACATTCCACTTACAGCTTGCCTCGGACAATCTCCTCTCCCCAGGAGTCTGATGGGATTTCTAGTGTCACAGACAGGCTGCAGCTGGAAGAATTGCAGGAAGAGGCCCCTTTTGATGTTAAATGTATGATGCTCCAAAACTTGCCTCTCTTTTCCTTTGACCTTATAACCATTCCTTTATCTCAGACCTGCCCTCTTTTTTTTCTGATCTTTGCTGCTACTTTGAAGACAATGAGTTCATCTCTCTGTTACATGGTTTTTCTCTAGCTCAGTTTAAATGCACATTATTGCTTTTGCTCTGGCTGTCAGTTTTGTAATAGACTGCCTCCAACAAAAGATGTGAGCTATTGTCTTCTTTTCCAGGCTCCTCTGAAATGTAACCAAGCTGGGTATCACTGAGACACATAAAAATGTCATCGCCATCAAAAGGGACAGCCCTTCTTTGGAATGTAACCAAAGCTAATCAATTTCTGTCACTGATAAATAAGACAAGAACTTTTAATTTTCTGGCAAAATCTCTTTATTTTTAAATATTTGTTTGAGAGCTGGGGAGATGACTAAGTAAGTGAAAACACTAGCCAATAATCCTGCCAGTCTGAATTGATCCTTTGGATCCAGATGGTGGATGGACAGCATGAACTTTTGCAAGCCATCCTCTGACCTCCATAGGTGAATTATAGGAAGAACACATGAAGACACAATAGATAATAAAATGTAATAAAATATTTTAGCATAGTAATTTGAATCTAAGTGTGCATATGCATGAATGCATACACATGAATATATGTGAGAAAGATCATCCTAGAGTGTTGTTTTTCAGGCTCTGCCCACTGTATTTTCTGAGACAATGCCTCTCCTCGGGATTTGATGTCCACTAGTTTGGCTAGACTGGCTGGCAAATGAGAAATTTATCTGCATTTGTCTGCCCCACACTGAGATTGCAAGTGCTCTCCAGCACACCAGGCTTTCCCTCATCATCAGTGTGCTGGTTAGTTCATTTACTTAATTTTTTTGTCAACTTGACACAAACTGGGTCATCTAGGAAGAGGGATTCCAAATTTAGAAAATATCTCCACCAGATTAGCCTCTTGAAGCCTGTGGGCATTCTCTTGATTAATGATTGGTTTGGGAGGGCCTGACACACCGAGGGCAATGCCACCTGTACGTTACAGAAGAATGAAGGCTGATCAAGCCATGGAAAACAAGCCAATAAGCAGTCCTCTTCCATAGGCTCTGCTTGAGTTCCTCACTTTATTCCCTCAGTAATGGGCTGTTACCTGGAAGAATGAGATGGAATAAACCCTTTCTTCCTCAGTGGATTTTGGTCATGGTATTTATTATAGCAAAAGAAAGCAAACCACAACAATGTTCTAAGGACAAGACCCAGGTCCTCATTTTTACTAGGCAAGTGCTTTTCTCACCAAGCCATCTCTCCATTCATGTCTATGTGTTCCTTGCTCACTTGGAACTTCAGTAGAGACAGCCCAACCTAGATGTCTGGAATTCAGATATATTTGATGAAGCCAGAAATCTCAGTTTTCTAGTGAAATCTGTGGGTTTTTTTAAAAGCAATGATTTGAATGCATATGCCTGTAATTTCCACTCTGCTACCATGGAGTATAATCCCTAAACTGTGAGGCCCAAATAGCTCAATTCTTTTCTAAGTTGATCTTGACATTATCACTTACCACAGCAATAGACAGTAACTAATACAGATAGGGTATCGCCTTTAATCTGGAGCTTGCCAGTCCAGCAAGATTGGTTGACCAGTGAACCCAGCGATCCACCTACCTCTGCCATCACAACAATGAGTTTACAAACATCCACCACAGTACCCAACACTTTTGAAGTCAAATTCTCATGCTTGAATGGCAAGTACCTTACTGACTGAGCCATCTTCCAACTCTATACTATTTTGAAGAAAACTCAAAGTTCCATAGGCCCAGTCTTCTATCGGTCCATCAGTCTACCCTGGCAATTTGCCACATTGCCACGACAGCATAGAGATCCATGATCTTTAAAAGCCTGCTACAGCCCTTGAAGAGAACAAGCAGATGGTAAGGCAGAGAGCAACAGATGCTGCCAATGGGTTCTTCGTAGTAGAAATTGACCACTCCAGCTTTCCCACAGGCAGCGCATTGCTCCATGTAATAGGATCTTGCACTTGAGGCTGGATCCAGACAACATTTGTATCAACATTGTTTTTGTCCAGCCCAGAGAATGAGTAATGCCTGTGGCTCTTCCTGCTAAGTGAGTAAATCGGTATCTTTTTCACACTCACAGACTTCAGGGAATCAAATTGGTATAACATAAATTTTATGGGTTTTGTCTCTATATAACAATAACTAGGTTCTTTGGCCAACTAGTCAAATTGTATACACTTTATTCTTCCAGAAAAAATCTGGTTGAAAATATGCACTTCAGTGTTCTCCATATGCTAAGACAGCCAGGGCTCCTGCTGGGGCCCTCATTTGTCTGTGGTTCCACAGATGACATCCTGCTTCATAGGAGCAGTGTTCATAAGCCAGGTGAGATGACCACAATGTGTCATTACTCTTTTTTTTTTTTACAATGCCTTTCCCAAGTTTACTTAAAAGTGTCCTGCCACCATCAAAATCAGGTCTTCCCCCCTCCCACCTGTTCTTCTGAGAATATGGGGTAGCTATTCCCAGCATGGACAGATCTGAAAATAGTTCGGTGTGATTCTGAAGGCAATTTGTTAATGTTAGGAGAGCAGAAAACACATCTGATTGAGTAAATTCTTTGCTTGATTTAAACCTCTTTAAATATTTAGATTGCCGCATGTGGCTCTCTCCATTTCTATTCTTGCCCCAGGCTCCGTGTGTGTCTGAGAGAGCCTGGCTAATTTTCTATTATTTTATTGATGACTATACTAATTCAGCCAGTCTCCAAGTATCTGATTAGCCACCTCAACTAGAAGTGGAAAGCTAATTAAGCCGTGTTATCAACATTCCAGCAGAAAGTTGGAGAAAATAAGGAAATATGTTATCAGTGGCCTCTCTGAATACTGATAAAGACAAGGAATCCAGGCTTGGTGACTCAGTGCTGTGACAGCAAGTGCTTTTACGGAGATCAGGAAGATCACAAGCAGCCCTGCTACATAGAGTCCTGCAAGACATCCTAAGTGTTTTAGAGAAGAGAAATAAAATTAAAAGCTATTTAAGAACTACTTGGGGCAGAGGCTTAATGGTTGAGTTTTTGGATAACATGCTTGAGGCCCTTGATCCAACCTCCAGCACTAAAACAATAAAGGGGAGGAAGGATGGTCTTTCTTGGTGTGATGTCAATATTAATGACTTTCTGTCATATTTAAGATCATCTGTTTATTTTTAATATATTAAGATATGTCTTGAGTATATACATATTCGTGTGTGTCTGTGAGTCCTCATGAATGTGTGTGCAATTTACATGGAGGCTTGAGCTCAACAGTAGATTTTTTTTCTCTTGTTCTCTTCTTAGATTATTTTATTTATTTATAACACATTTGTTTATTATTTAAATAGTCACCATATAGGAGATATCCACCTGCCAAGGATAACACGTGGAAGTCTAGAAACAACTGAGAAACTGTGTTCTTGCCTTACCCATGGGTCTGAAAGCAGGTCATCAGGCTTGGCAGCCAGTGCCTTTACCTACTTAGCCTACTAAAACACCAACTATCTAACTCATTAAAAAAAATTAAATGGTGCCGGGCGATGGTGGCGCATGCCTTTAATCCCAGCACTCGGGAGGCAGAGGCAGGTGGATCTCTGTGAGTTCGAGACCAGCCTGGTCTACAGAGCTAGTGCCAGGACAGGCTCCAAAGCCACAGAGAAACCCTGTCTCGAAAAATCAAAAAAAAAAAATTAAATGGTGATAGAGTCAATGAAACTGGAGCTCACCTATTAAGCTAGAATTTCTTTCCAACAAATCCCATGAATCCTCCTACCTCCTAATTCCTGTGCTGGAATTATATGCATATACACAAGCCTTATAAAGTAACTTTTATGGCAACTCACAGTTATAAAATTTGAGGAGATATTAGATCACAATTTTAAATTGAACATTAAAAGGAAAGGGAATAACCCAAGAGGATCTAAAGTCTTTCCCAGAAAGTGTTCAGACCCAGTTCTATTATCCATGCTCCTAGGTCCAAAGCTATTTCTCTGTCTCCAAGACAGGAACCATTTACTCTGATAAATCTCTGGAGAGCGTGTGTCTGTGCCTCTGTGACTATGAGGGAAGAGGACTGAAGAAGTTTTCTTCTCCTGATGTCTTGGAGCTACCAATAAAATATGTCATGAACTATACCCACTGCAGGGCTGGTTCAAAGGTTAAATCAGTGTTGTGACTTGAATGAGAAGCACATCGGAGGCACATCTTTCAAGGGAATTCTTCTGTCCGTAAGGGCTCTGGAGCCTTAAGGAGATAGAGCCTTGCTGGTGAAGTGTAGTAGGACTGGTGGGCTGCTTTCCCAGCCAGCTCCCACAAGGCTAGCTTATGCCCCAAAATTACAACACACAAACTGTATTCTTTTAAACACTGCTTGGGCCATTAGCTCTAGCCTCTTATTGTCTAACTCTTACATATTGATTAACCCATTTCTAATAATCTGTCTAGAACCACGAGGTGGTGGCTTACCGGAAAAATTTTCACCTGTGTCCATCTTAGAGAGAAAAGGCATGGCGTCTGACTCACTTCCCTTCTTCCCAGCATTCTGTTCTGTTTACTCCACCTACCTAATTTTCTGTCCTATCAAAGGCCAAGGCAGTTTCTTTATGAATTAACCAATGAAAGCAACAGATAGATAAAAGACCCACATCCATCAGTGAAGAGCTTCACTTAAGGTTGGCTTTGAGGTTTCCTAGGCTGGACCTACTTGGTTTTCTCAAGATTCTACACTGTTACAGTGTGACAGCTGCCCTCATGCTCCTGTCCTCTGCCTTGCCCTTTGCCTTGCCCCCAGTGATGGAAGGTAACCCTCTTTAACTAGAAGCCAAAATGAGCTTTTTCTTCCCTCAAGTTACTTCAGTCAGAGTATTTCAGCACAGCAACAGTAGAGAAACCAATACAAGAGTACAAATGTCATTTATCTTCGGAGATTTTCTTCTTTCTTTCTTCTGCATCTTAACATTTTCCATTTTCTTGTGTTATTTTCGTGGGATTCCCTGTATTCTCTCTGTAGTCCTTTTAGACTAATCTAGCAACTTAGTTTCCACAGAAGGAAAAGACGAATAGCATCTATACTTTGCATTGTCTTGGAAACTAATTCGCTGGGGATCTTTGGTTATTTTAATCATAGATAAACAGCTCTGCTGCGTCCAGCTGGTCATTTAATCTTCTAAGTGTGAAAGGAGAAGCAATCAGTAGGTAGAGCCAAGCACTAGCAAGGATTGCAGCAAGGACAGCCTCTGAGCATGTGGCCCTAATCACCACCTTCTTATGGGGGACTGGAGGTAGCTCCGCTGGTAGACTGTTTGCCTAGTCCACATGAGATCCTGGATTCCATTTTAAAACTGCAAAAATGGGGTAAGGCAGAGCACACCTATAATCCCAACATTTGAAGTGTAAATGAAGGAGAAGTAGAAAATCAAAGCCATCTTTAATCGCTAGTAAGTTCAAGACCAGAGGCTTTGGGCTACTTGAGAGCCTCTCTCAAAAATTGCATAGAAAAAAATTGTACCAGCAGTGGAGTAGGATGAGGATTAGGTTGATACTATGTTAATTGACACAAAAAATAATTTATTTATTTATTTAAGAAATATACCCTGTATTATCAGAGATTCCAGTTTATAGAAAAAAATTAAAAGGAAGTAGAAAAACCTCAACACTTACAATAAAAACAAATTCCAATGCATGTATTTATTTAGTTATTTAGATGCTATCACCTACCCTAACTATCTAAATAGTAAATATATGCATTTACATAAGTAAATAATCTAGGAGGAGAACAAGTCAAACACATAGTATCCCGCTCTGGCTCCCATATATGTGCACACACATGAGTGGAGACTCACATGTACACAGGAATATGTACATATGCAAGACCCATTTTAATATGAATTAAAAGTAAACAAATCACAACAAAAAACATACATATATAACATTATTTTAATTAGGCAAAGATGTGTTACATTTGTTTACACTGCAAAATATTTTTAACTGTGTAAAGATGTGTTACTTGTATATATTGCATTTGTTTAATTATGAATTTCATAATTTTCATCTTGCATGCCCAAGGCACCTGGCTGTTCTAACAAAGAGCTGAATGGCCAACAGCTGGACAGAGAAAAGAGCGTTGGGGCTGGCACAGAGAGAAAGAGAGGGGGGGGGAGAGAGAGAGAGAGAGAGAGAGAGAGAGAGAGAGAGAGAGAAGAGAACAGGAGTAGAAAGTAGAAAGCTAGGAACAATAGAAAAAGGAAGATCAAGAGAAGGAGAAAGAGAGAACAAGGGACATGCCCTAAATAAGAAGCCAGACATACTCCAGCCAGTCAGACATAGAGAAGCAGTGTAATATATACAGGAGTAAGAAAGGTAATGAGTCTCAAGGCAAAAGTAGATAAAGAGAAATAAGTTAATTTAAGCTAAAGTGCTAGCCAGAAATGTGTCTAAATTAGTCCAATCATTGAAAACTAATAATAAGTCTCTGTGTCATGACTTGGGGGATGGTTGTTGGTCTCAAAGAAAAAGCATGGCATGTGCATATATGTATATCAGCATAAATATATATGTGACACATATATTGACACATATATATTGACACAGGGTCTCTCTATACAGCTGTGACTGTCCTGAAATTCACTATGTAGATCAGGCTGGCCACAAACTCATAGGTGTGTGCCACCATGTCCAGTAAAACTGGAATTTTTAAAGAAAATCTGTGAATAAAAGATTTGAGTAATTTTAGAAGCACATGTTAGGACTATGTCATTAAGAATTCATCTTTTCTATCATCTCTGTTTCTTTTTAAAACATGACCCAAAATTTTAAAAGTTACTTAATGATAAATATTAAAAATAAAATGTCAGTAGGGTGGTGGTGGTGCACACCTTTAATCCCAGCACTCGGGAGGAAAAGACAGGCGAATCAAAAAACCACTAACTAAATAACTAAATAAATAAAGTCACATCACTTTAATCACACTCTCAACCTCTACCTGAACAACAACTTCAGTATCCTTCCAGCATTCCCTATGTTTGGTTTTCTTTCTAGTTTCTTTGCTTGTTTTTAAACAGATCTTATGTATTTCAAGATGTCCTCGAACTTGCTTTATAGCCAAGGATGACTTTCCACTTCTCATCTTCCTGCCTCTACCTTCCAAGTGAAGGGAACACAGAATCAACCCACCCCACCTAGTTTATGAGATGTTGGTAATGGAACGTCGGGCTTTTTGGCTGTTTGGTGGGTACTAACTATATCAACTGGGCTGAAACCAAGTCTTCCACATTTTCAAGTTTATATGATCTCTTATTTTACAGTATATACTAGTCAAGCTGCATAACACACTAAATTCTTAGAAGAAATATTTGGAGCTTGAAAGATGACTTAGTAGTTCAGTGACTAAAAGCACTGACCGCTTCTGAGATTCCACCTACAATGGGATCTGATGTCCTCTTCTGCCTGATGCCCCCTTCTGTCATTCAGGAATAGATGCAAATACAGCACTCATATACATAAATAAACAACATTTTTAAAAAACTGCATTTCAAAAGCAAAAAAAAAAAAAAAGGCAGGAGTGGTGGGGTATACCTTTTATCCCAGCACTCTGGAGGCACAGGCAGGGGGATAGCTGTGAGTTTGAGACCAGCCTAGTCCACAAAGAGATTACCGTATTAGCCAGGGCTGCTACACAGAGAAACCCTTTCCTAAATGGACACACACACACACACACACACACACACACACACACACACATACAAAGAAAGAGAGAGGCCGGGCGATGGTGGTGCACGCCTTTAATCCCAGCACTCGGGAGGCAGAGGCAGGCGGATCTCTGTGAGTTCGAGACCAGCCTGGTCTACAGAGCTAGATCCAGGACAGGCTCCAAAGCCACAGAGAAACCCTGTCTCGAAAAAACAAAAAAAAGAAAAAACAAAAAGAAAGAGAGAGAGACAGAGAGAAAGATAGGCAATGGTACCATACCAGAACACACAGGATTGTTTCATTTCTTCCAACAAGTGTACTATATTTTTTCACATTTCTGTAAAACACTACTACCCTAGGTGAGATCCAACAGAACAGAATCTGTTAAGTGGTGAAGATAAGAATCAGTTTTAAGGTGCACCATTTTTGATTCACACCAAGAAATCAAAAGTCCAAACTCTGTGGCTCCCCATGCACCTTTTTCTGTATGTTTAGAAGATACTTAACAGATAGTGTTAGATGATCATTATGTGAATTGAAAAATTACTTTTTCTGGGGAACTCAAGCATGCTACACTTACACTTTATAGGTGCAGCTGAACTCTAAGAGTCAGGTTGGGAGAACCCAGTCCCCATCAGAATCTAAACAAGATAGGAGACTGTCCCCTGAAAGCCTCAAGGTTCTACACCTGAGTTGGACATGGCAGCCATTTAACAAGGCTGCACCATGTCATATCCCAGATGACCCAGGAAAACCGTGCCATAGTTCATCAGATGGGCCCTAGTATGAGCTTTTGTCTGTGTGGACACAAACAATGTCATTGTGACACTCTGGTGATCTAACTCTAATGTGGGGCTGATCAAAATTTGTTAATTACCAACCCTTTGGACTGTGGACACTTTTTCCATCAGAATTCGTCAAAATTATATAGGCTATTGTTATCTTCTTGGTTGTCCGCAAGAACTTGATAGGAAAACTTTGCTGAAGACATGCACAGTTTGGTCATTGGATAATAAATATCAAGCTAGATGTGAAGGAGTTTTCACCTAATCAGCTCATCATCATAGTACAAAGGCATCAGTGGTCTACCCAGCCACCAACTCTGTGAGCTTCAACGATGACTTGCCAAGAAGGACACGTCATCTAGTGAAACAATGGCTTGACTAGTATGGCAGTAAAAAACTGTTTTCAGTATTTTTGCACTTCTTAAAAAATTCTTAGCATATAACCTATTATATATGTTCCTTTATAATTATGGACAATTTTTGAGAAACTCAATTTGGGTATGTAAAAACATGTCTTCTTTTGAAGGATATTATTATTTCTCAAATATTTATTATAATACCAACAATGAAATATGCATAGTTTGGGCTTTCTTATTTACATACTAATATAGCATGCCTCAAGGTGTTGCTCTGGATAATCACAAGGATCATGGTTTTGCAAATGTGAAAATATATTATTTATTTATCCTCAATCTTTTGTTGTCTACCTTTCCTTTGGTAAGTTGATTTGTCAAAACTATATTTATTAATTTGTTAAAAGATATTTTTATAACAATATTTTAAGTTATTTTATGTTATATGATACCAATAAAAATGTACTTTTTAATGGAAGGACTTTAGAAAGTGTTTGTAAAAATAAAAATTACATATTTTACCTCTGGTCCTCTGGAATCTATGTCATACTTAGAAGAAACTGCATGTATTCAAATGATAAAACTATTATTTCATTTTCTCCAAATATTCCTATATAATCTTGAAGTTCTGTTGATCTTATGCACTTATTTATTTCATAAGAGTAATTCATTCCTTTACAATTTTATTACATATGTTTGCAATATATATACAATTATAACCATACTCCTTACCATTGTTGTCACGTACTCCCTTCCCACTGGCACCCTTCTTCTAGCCAGTCTCTCTCCTGTTTTCACGACTTTTGCTTATTTGTTTGTAGCCACTACACTTCATTGTTCGCCTGCATAAGTTATTTTTTTATTTTCTAGAAAGGGTCTCAGGTAGCTCAGGCTGCTTACAAATTCTACATAACCTGGGGTGAACTTCTCAACACCCTGCATATATTTCTCAAGAGCTGAGCTGGGATTGAGGGTAGTGTCCCCACCTCTACCTCACACATGCAATTTCAGATTTTTTTTTAGATTTAATTTATTAGTTTTAAAAAAATACAAATCCAAATTCCCACTCCCTCCCTGCCTCCCATTCGCTCCACACACCTTCTCACCCCACCCCCATCTGATCCTAAGAGAGGGTAAGGTACATTGCTTTGTAGAAGGTCCAAAACCCTCTCTACTATATCTAGGCTGAACAAGGTATACATCCAAAGAGAATAGGATTCCAAAAAGCCAGTACAAGCAGTAGGGCCAAATCCTAGTACCACTGCTAGTGGCCCCTTAGTCTGCCCCAGCCATCCAACTGTCAACCACATTCAGACGGACAAGTTTGGTCCTATGATTGCCCCTTCCAAGTTCAGCTGGAGTTGGTGAGCTCCCATTAGCTCAGGTAAACTGTTTCAGTGGATGAACACTTTATGGTCTTGAATTTTGCATGAAAATGGATGGAATTAGAAAACATTATCCTGAGTGAGTTAACCCAGACCCAAAGAGATGAAAATGGTATGTACTCACTCATAGGTGGATTCTAGCTATAAACAAATGACATTGAGCCTATAGTTCATGATTCTACAGAAGCTAAGTAATACGGTGAGCACAAAGAAAAATATATATATAGATACACCTGGAAATTGAAAACAGACAAGATCACCTGACAAAATTGGAAGCATGGGAGCTGGGGGGAGAAGGAAGAACAGGAGGGAAAGAGGAAAGTAGAAGGGGAGGGTTGAAGAGAACTTGAGGGAATGGAATAGTTGAGAAGGAGGAAGGACAGAGGTAAGAGCAAGGAAAGAGATATCTTGATTGAGGGAGCCATTATAGGGCTAGCAAGAAATCTGGCTCTAGAGAAATTCCCAGGAACCCACAAGGATGACCATGCCTAAGACCCTAAGCAATAGAGGGGAGGGGGTCCTATCTTGACTTGCCCTATAGTTAGACTGATGATTATCTTACATATCACCATAGAACCTTTGTCCAACAACGGATGGAAACAGATGCAGAGACCCACATCAGAGCACTGGACTGAGCTCCCAAGGTCCAGTTGAAGAGTGGAAGGAATGAGAATATGAGCAAAGAGGTCAAGACCATGAAGGGTTCATTCACTGAAACAGTTTACCTTAGCTGGACTGGGAATTTCAGCTATTTTTAAAGAAAATAATGTAGTTATAAGTGTATGTGTGCTTGTACATGAGTACTGTTGCTCTAAAGATGGCATCAGATCCTCTGGACCTGGAGTTACAGGCGGTTGGGAGCCCCCCTTGTGCAGAATGGGACTCAACTTGGGTTCATGGAAGGACAGTATGCACTCTTACTAGATGAGACCTCTCTCAAGCTCTCCACACACATGAATTAAAGTGTTCAAAAATTTTAGTTAGTCTAGGTTTGGAGTTTTGAATGGTTTCTGGTTGTTGTCATTGTTGTTGTTGCTTAGTTTTAGATTTTTTTAAATTTTTCTTCTTTTTTTGATATCTTAATTTTTTTTAAAATTTTTCTTAGTATATATGGAATGTCTAGGTATAAACCATATGCTTTTAAAATGTTTATATGATTTAGGGTACTTATTAGAGAATGATATGAAATGGGATCACTGAGAGCTCTTGAAAGCAAAGGACTTCTTGAACTATAGGGATATTGGAGAACAAAGGTCCTAAAAATACCTTTCTAAACTGCTTCTGGCTCCAGGTTGGAGGGAGGGAGAAAGGCCGTCTGTCATCTTCTCCAGCATTTAGATCAGTTTGTGGTTTCAGTGATGTGTGTTTGGAGAACATTCCAGGAGCTGTCCATCATCTCCCTACTTCTTACCTGCTTGTCAGGATTTCGTAAGGCCTGATCTCTGTTGTATCTGAGACATAATCAAAGCAGACAGCTCCAAACATCTTATGATGGCAAATGCTACACCAGCTGATTCACAAAATATTGCATGTCACTGCTGGAAATGCATTCTATTGCTGTGATAAGACAGCTTGAGCAAGAACAATTATAGAAAAAGCTTTTTCCGTCTCCCAGTTTCAGAGGGTTAATGTGGATGACCAACATGGGGTGGAGCACAGATAACTGCAGGCAGGCAGGGATAGGACTGGAGCAGTAGCTGCGAAGTTATATTTTGGTTCATAAACACTGGGCAGACACAGAGAGCTAATTGGAAAAGGCCTGGCCTTTTTAAAATTTCAAAGTCCTGCTCCCAGTGACACACCTCCTCCAACAAGAGCACATCTCTTAATCCCTCCCAAACAGTTCCAATAATTGGGTCCAAGTATGTAAATATGAGTCTTTTTTTATTTTTTTTTTTTTCGAGACAGGGTTTCTCCGTAGCTTTTTGGTTCCTGTCCTGGAACTAGCTCTTGTAGACCAGGCTGGCCTCAAACTCACAGAGATCAGCCTGCCTCTGCCTCCCAAGTGCTGGGATTAAAGGCATGCGCTACCACCGGCCGGCCTGCAAATATGAGTCTTGATGGCCCTTTTGATTCAAAACACATGGTCTAAAAGGAGTCATAGGTACCACATTTTTTTTTATCAACAGTTCTACATTTTGGTAAAGCTTATAAATGAAGATAGAGTTGCATAATATAGTTAGTCCTGAAGCAAGCTATAAAAAAGAAGATCTAGAAAATATCCTGGCATGCTCTGACAGTGGGTCCCAGGAAATGGCATCAACATCCTTCCAACTGTAGGAGTCTCTATCTCATGTGTACACAGAGCTCAGGGAAGAACCTGGAGTGTGATTTCTACTAACAGAATGAACTGTTATGGAGCCCATCCTCTGATATGAATAGCAATGTTCAGTGGTGCTTCTACTAACAGCTGAAGTGGTTTTGCTTCTGAGTAGCTGAAATTTCGAGTTCTTATCTTTTAGGCTTATACCAGCTTGTGGGTGGGAAACAACTGAATACAACATTTCCCTCACCTAGAAGGCTCTTTCTTCTCCTCAACTACTTTGAGGTAAATCTTCAAGGCTAAAGGCTTCTGACACATAATTCCTGTCTTCCCATACAGCTGGTGTCCGCCACCACCTCAATTTGTCTTCTTTTTGTGATGTCTAGAGCAACCTGTCTGCACATTCTGGCAAAAGTTTGAGGTTCCTGAAGCAGCAACTGCTTAAGAGAAATATTTCAAGGAGTTTTGTTCTTAAGTAGTGTTTCTCACAGGCAAGGAAGGGTCTCTGACTTCATAAACTAAGTGACATCATTGAATTTCATTTCCCTGAAAACTATCAATCATTTCTATGTCAAACAGCTGTGCTCTCATAGAATAGCTTTACAAGTGAGATCATACACTGGCACACGGGCTTGCAAGTCAGTGGTGAATTAGGTAATGGCATCGATTTTAGAAGTCACCTTGGACATGAAAGTATTTGAAAAAATGGTGAGATTGAACAATGACTTTATGGTGTTCTTTTTGTCAATGTTGTTTTCAAGTTCATTAAAGACACTTCTGTGCTTTGATGTAAATCTAAGCTGCTGTGTTCTCTTTGTTTTTTCAATCAATTAAACAAGTTGACATAAGAAAGTGATGGGTACTCAAAAATGTTCAGTTTTCAACAATTCAAAAATATCTACCTGGAATCCTATCTTTTGAGTCACACAATGTCAATGAGTCTTTTGAAGTCACTGAATGACATATGTTATTTATACTATACTGAACAGAAGTTTGGATTAAAGAAAAAGACCTATCTTAAGTTTTATGTTAATGACTGAAAACAGAGAAGGTCTGCTCCTAATCTTTCCATTTTTTCTTTATATATCATCCTTTAATTCCCTATCCTTCCAGGGTCTTAAATTGTGTTCTAAAGCTTCCTAGTCATTGTCCAACAATCCATTCTAGCCTAGTTTCTTTTCCTAATAAAATACCCTGATAAAGCAACTTAAAGAAGGAAGGGCTTATATCTGCTTATTGTTCAAGGTTACAATCCATCATGGCAGAACAAAGTTTGAAGGAGCTGTTCCCATGCTACCCACTATCAAAAAAAAGAGAAAGAAAGAGAGAGAGAGAGAGAGAGGGGGGGGGGGAGCAATTAGGTCAGCACACTTTCTTTTTTTAATGTCACCCAGGATCTCTTCCCAGGGAATGGTGACACAATGGGGGGGGGCAATGGGGGGGTCCCATCCAGTTCAATTTACCTAATCAAAGCAATCCTCTGTTCTGGCTGGTTTTTATGTCAACTTGGCCTAAGCTAGAGTCATTTGGGAAAGGGAGCCTTAATGAGAACATTTCCTTACTAGACTGGCTTCTGGAGAAACTTGTGGGGTATGTTCATGATTGGTAATTGATGTGGAAATCCTTCTTCATAATGAGTGGTGCTTTTAATGGGTATTTTGTTCCTGGACCTGTCATATATAAGAAGTATCCAAAGCTCAACCTAATGAGAAGCCATTAGGTGTAAGCCAGTAAGGAGAACACCTCCATGGTTTCTGCTTCAGTCCCTGCCATAAAGTTCCTGTCTTGAGTTACTGTCCTGATGTCCTGGATGATGGAGAGATACTTGGAAGTATAAGAATTGCCTGCAGGATTTCTGAGTAAAGGCAGAAGATCCCTCTCATAGAATTTTTGACTCAGTAGGTCTGGATGAAGCCTAAGTGGGTTCTATTCAATATAATTTTAGGAGTTGCTGGGTGGTCTGGGCCCTGAAATAAATAATTAGAATTGCTAGCTACCCTTCAAATAGTTGTTCAATATTCTTTATTCACCATAATTTAAATTATTTATAAAGGCCTATATATGCTCTATCAGTTCATCTTTGACTAATTCTTTTATTTCAAAAAATGTTGTATGTATTCATAGGAATGATATTTATTCCTATGAGTATAAATGTCCCAAGATACAAGAGGAAGCTGTCAGATCCCTGGCACAGAAGACAGAGGGAGTTATGTTTTACCTCTGTGTGTATGAGAACTAAACTCAAGTCCTCTGCAACAGTATTACATGCTCTTATTGTCCTTAGTGAGGGACACATACAAACACACACACACACACACACACACACCACACAAACCAAGAATTTACAAGTGCAACTTCATGTGTGCATTAAATTCATAATCTTATACTGACTAAAGAATCCATTGCATAGAACTTAATAAAGAAAAGCAATATATTTATCTTTGCTATATTTTAACATAGTGAGATAATTCTTAGAAGCTTTTGATCCTTTAAGATATATTTTTCTAAATCTTTACCTGTAATCAAAATCTCTGTCACATTTACTTCCTTCCTTCTCCCTTCCTCCATCCCTTCCTTCGTTCGTTCTTTCCTTCCTCCCTTTCTTGCCTCCCACCTTTTCTTCTTTTATGAATGTTCAAGAATGGAAAAAAAATTGTCTTGTCGAGCTGGTGGGACAGGTCTGTATATTCCATACTCAGTAGGATAAGGCAGATATTTTATCAAATATTTTCTCGAATTTTAAAATAAGAGCCATTGTGGTGACACACACACACCTTTAATCCCAGCACTCAGGAGACAGATGCAGGTGGATCTTTGTGTGTTTGAGGCCAGCCTGATCTACAAGAGCTAGTTCCAGGGCAGGCTACAAAGCTACAGAGAAATTCTGTCTTGAAAAACCAAAAGGGGACTGGGGATGCAGCTTTGTTGGTAAATTCTAACTTTGGCACCACATGGAAGAGAATGTGGGTGTACACCTGTGATCCTAGTACTCAAGAAATAAAGGCAAAGGGATTAGTCCTTTGAGAGTTCAATGACAGCCTGGGCTACATGAAAGCCTCTCTTAAAATAACATAATGGTTTTAACTTAATTTAAAAGCTAATGAAAGGACTGTGTCTATAGCTTACTAGTAATGTGGCTTCTAACAAGTGAATACCTCTAATATCAATCCCAAATAACACACAAACACACACACACACACACACACACACACACACACACACACACACAAATATTAACCTTCCACAGTTAAGCATAGAGAAATGAGCTTTCATTCAGACACAAGGTTAGCAGGCCATCTATACATCTATAAAACAATGAGTCAAACTCCAACTTGGAGCATTTTCTACAGCGTAGGTATAAGACAAGACCTTCCCCAAACAAAGCAGTTACAAAAGTTCTGGTGTTCAAGTAGATAAATGAGATATAACTACATAGAAAAGTAATTAGAAATTACCAAATTTATTTCCTCAAAAATATTTCATTTAATTGATTCTCAACCCATTTAATCAAGTTTATGCAGTTTATGTTTTAATTATAGACACTGTCTACCAGGAAGCTTTCAAAATTCCTAAGGAATCTGGTGTTTGGCCTTCTTGTACTTAGCTGACTTCTACACAGCACTGCTATTGTTTAAACTCTGTCCATTGCCTTGTTTGAGTTTCAGAACTTGGAACCTGTTGCACACATCTTAGGTTGTACCTTCTGATCAGGCTTACTGTATCCTTGGGTAAAGACCCCGTGAGGTCTCCTGCTGGAAGACATGTGCTTCACTGCATGAGCCTAAACCCCCCCTTTCTCACAGTCCCACCAAGAGGGTCACACCCTTCTCTCCTCTGTCCCCTGGTCACTGGCCCTGTTGTACTTTGACTATTAGACTAGAAGACCTGCAGCCTCCTTTAGCTTGATGCAGTCCACTTACGTCTTCCATCATGGCTCTACGTTCAGTCCCTAGCACCACAGAAAAAAGAAAAACAGTTCTAGTTTACTAGCTAGAAGTTCAAATGGTCATGGATGTAAAAGACCAGGGACCCTCTGAGACCACGGGTTTTAAGACCACTGGCAATTTTTAGAAATTAGAATTCCACCATGTGGTTCTTGGGAACTGAACTCAAGTCTTGACAGAAAATTTCTTTACTAGCGGAGCCATTTTTCTAGTTCACACATGAGATTTTGTTAATATTTTCTGTATCTTTTAATACTCTAGCTAATTAAAGTTTTCGTTAAAGAATGAATGGTTTATATTTAACTAATAGATAATAACTTCGGGAAGCTAAAAGTACATATATACCTATAAGTGTGTGCGCACATGCGCGTGAGCGCATATACACACACACTTAAAGACACATACACATAGTTAGCTTTAAAGGCCCACTTGTTATGGCTTAGCATTACCTAGTAAGTGTCAATTGAGTCTTTATTAGACTGGTTTGAATGTAGGAGACTCTCTTGGTTGTTAATTGAGGTAGGGTTATCTACTCTGTGATCTACACAATCCCACGTGGCAGGTTCTGAACTGTATAAGTGAGAAGAAAGCGTCTTGACAAGAAACAAATAATAAAAATGCATTTATTTTCTTTACTCTTGACTGTAGATGCAATGTGACTGACTATTTGAGTTCTTGCCTTGACTTCTGTGAAATGATGGTTAACAATCAAGAATCCTAAGCTAAATAAACCCCTTGTTAGCCGAAGTGTTTTGTTATTTGTTTTTGTTTGTTTACACAGCAACAGAAATGAAACTAAGATACACACATGCACGTACATACACAAAGGCATACATGACTACCCACATGCATACATATGTGCATACAGAAAGTTAAAAAAGAAGTATTGATTTTAGCTGGCACTCTTGATACCTCATCAGCTGCACACAGTTTGGCAAAGGCATTTCCAGACATAGCCCAAATGGAGGAACTTAAAGGTTCTATTTACAGACAACCTACTTCTGGAAACTAGCAGAGAGGACTGACTTACCTCATAGTCAATGTCCAAGACATCAGTCTCACCCTTGGTCCGGAAGTGATGTGTGTTTGTGTCCACGGTAAAGTTTGCCTGTTTGCCCACGCGCTCCAGGAGAACCGAGTGCCAGTGCTGGTCATCCAGAAGGCTTCCCAGCACAACAGATGGTGTGATGCTGCTGAGTCTAGCTTTGCTGTCATCTGCAGAGGGGAAAACAGGATGGAGTCTTAGCCCAGATAGCTTTGCATCCTGCCCATCAACAGCAGTGAGTACTGACCTCCTGAGGTTTCTTCAAATAAAGACCACTTGAGCTGTCCCTCCACACCTGCACAGCTAAAACCCTCTGTAGGAGTCATCTACAAGCTTTTCCCACAGATTTTAGAACCCAATTTTACCACAAAAAATACACAACCCCACTTCACAAAAGGAAACATAATGGTTCTGGGACACCAGTAATTGCATGGTGACAGGAATGCTTATAATGTTAGCCACGGGAATAAAATTTAAAAGAGACCTTTTCATATTCAGAAAAAAAAATTAACTGGATTTATACTCACATGTTTTCTAATATTATAAATGAGGAAATCAGATCTTGAACTGGCTTGGGAGTATGCCAATAGTCATCCAGAGTATCTGTGCACACAGGAGCAGAGAAAGACAACCATTCCATCTGCAACTGCCGAGTGCCTACGGCATGAATTGAGTCTCGACCAAGAAAGTTATGACTGCCACCACACAGAATTTTGTCTCAAATTTAAGGGGCAACTATCATTACTGATACGTAATTTTTAAAATCCTTATAAATATCATGTGGGGGGGGTGCACACAGGAATGCAAGTGCATGCGTTCATGTGTATAAGGTTGCTTCTCTTCTTCTCATGTGTGTGCTGCTGTACACTCTAACCCACAGCAAGCATATTTACACACCAAAACATCATTTAGGCTCCCCATACATTAATTTCCATTTTAGAGAATAGTTTATGTCCCTACCTCTTCATAACATGATACCTAAATGTGTTTCTTCTTTCTTGCACTGTGTTATTCTTGACCCCACCTGTACTCACCTGTGCACAGGTGGCATTATGTGACATTCAGGAGTCAGGAGAAGCTAATATCCTTGTAGGATGCTCACTCCTACCTCTAGTACGGACTAATGGTGCTGTTCGTCTCACTGAGTCATGATGTCTGGCTTCCTGCCAAAGTTGGAATGTGGATGCTCCACTTAGCATACTTGAAAAGCAGGGCTGGTGAATTAATATCTGATTCTGTTTGGTTGGTTTATTATTTATGCATTTCATAAGCCTTGAATTTCCACCATTGTCAGATTATGCTAATGCCTTAATAAACACCCCTGTCTCTTCTTTCTCACCTTCCTCCAAAGAACATTGTGATCTCCAACAGAGATCATGGTCATACAGAGAGACAATATGGAGGTAGGTGGAGCTATCTCTTCTGAAAGTTCCAATGTTGGTTTAATCCCATAATAGTAGGACAGTTGACTACATAAACACAGACAAAAGGCAAAGTATACAGGAAGAGGTGGTGGCTACCCAGCTCTTCTCTTTTACAGTGCATCCCTGCTTTGAGATCACAGAGGAAATCTCCAAGTGTGTTTCACCATTACTTCATTTAGAATTTAGAAACCCAGTTCTTGCTTTATATAGGAAAGCAGGCAGTTAGTGCTATCTGAACCCCATGAGTGCCCTATCTTGAATGAAGATGTTAAGAAAACATGGTCACTGAGACTCAGGAAGCTATGCTGCTAAGCTAAAGTTGGGACATTAGACAGGGATCTTTAAGTCCTGGTCCTTTAACCTAGTCATCTGCATTCTCAAAATGTATTCTAAGACAACAAATTAATAATGATTAATGATTTAAAAATTGGAGATAATGTTCAGTAGTTTGCACGGAGATTAAACATATATAGATAGTCAACAGCAGGGTATTAGATAGCTGTTCAAGCAGCGTTTTTAAGGTTCTCATAATATTTTTAAATATTTTAAATATTTATGAACAAAAACTACATGTTTAGATGAAAACAAAAGTGACAGCTAATACATAAAATATCCAACAACTTAAATTTCTTAAGATACATACAAGTAGAATAGAAATGTGTGTATATATGCACAGTAAACACAACTATGCAAAAACATTAATAAATAGTATAAACTCATAAAATGCAAATATTTTCCACATAAAAAGATTTTTCATTTATATTTTACTGTTAGAATTAAATTACAATGTGACTCCTATGTGACTTATTAAACACCACCTGATTACAAAGAGTTTCATTTGTGTGTGTCCTTGGTGACTGCAGGGTGAGTTCCTTGTCTTGTACATGTTGGTTAAGTTCTTAATATATTCTACCAGTGAGTTATGTCCATACTCATAGATTCAGTTTTTATTATGTGTATTTGCTGATTTATGGGGTTGGTGCGAGTGTGAGCATGCAGTGGTGTGCATGTGTAGATCAGAGAAAAAGTTGTAGGAGTTGGTTTTCTCTTTCTGCCTCCTGGGTCCCGAGGTTTGAAATCCGGTTGGCATCCTTGGGCAACAAGCACCTTTACCCATGGAGCCATCTCACCAGTGCCCAAGGCTGGTTATTAACTGATTCCAAAACTGAAGATATGAATGAAATCCATCTACTCCTTCTTTAGTTATTTTTTGACTAGAACTCAGATATTCTACACTAAAAAAGTGAAAGTTAGTTTGATAAAAAAAAAATGAGGAGCCGGGCGGTGGTGGCGCACGCCTTTAATCCCAGCACTCGGGAGGCTGAGACAGGCGGATCTTTGTGAGTTCGAGACCAGCCTGGTCTACAAAAGCTAGTTCCAGGACAGGCTCCAAAACCACAGAGAAACCCTGTCTCGAAAAACCAAAAAAAAAAAAAAAATGAGGAAAAAATTCTACTTGAGGATTAGTAGCTTATAATTCTATTGATGAAAAGAGAATAGCAATCATCTAATGAAACCTCCCCTAGAAATCTAGATTGTTGTTATGGAAACCATAGAAAACAATTCTCAGCACACTGTCACAGTCTTTATCGTGGGACACCTGTTTCCAGTTTTATTTCGGTTGCATTTGATGTTCAATTATCCCATTTTAACAGATTTTCAATTTGTTAAGACGAGACAAAAATCCTCGTGAACAATTGAGAAGAATACAAATGAAATAATGAGGAAGAATCTGCCTTTGGGGATAGAAACATAAAAAAATTATTTCTAATTAAATGAAACTCTTTTTTTTTTTCTGTTTAGTTTGAAGGTGATGCAAGTAGTACCGAAGCCTTATTGGAATGAATGTGGGAAAGAGACGCTTGCACTTTTAAGAGATTTATTACTTTTAGGGATTTTTATTTTATATGCCTGAATATTTTCCTCACATATGTGTTTGTGTGCCGTCTTTGTGCCTGTGGAAGTTAGAAGAGGCCACTGAATTTTTTGGAACTGAAATTATGGATCAAGGGTTGTGAGCTGCCATGTGGGTCCTGGAAATTGAACCCAGGTTTTCTGTAAGAGGAAAAATGTTTTTAACTGCCCAGCCACCTCTCCAACAGCCCCTTAAAGATTTATTTTTAGCATCTGTGTGAGTGCGCATGCCTATATCAGTCAGTGTGTATGTGTGGTCGAGTGCAAGTGCCTATGGAGGCCACAAGAGCACCCCCCAATCTTCTGGAGCCAGAGTTTTAGGCAGTGTATGAGTGTGTGTGTGTGTGTGTGTGTGTGAGAGAGAGAGAGAGAGAGAGAGAGAGAGAGAGAGAGAGAGAGAGTATGTGTGTGTGAGACTGTGTGTGCCTATAAAAGTTAGAATTTTCTGGAGCTAGAGTTATAGGCAGCTCAAGCTGACTTGGATCTGAGGAAAGAAACTCCAGTCCTCTGCAAGAGCAGGAAGTGCCTTTAGCCACTGGACTACCTCTCCAAATCCCTCCACGCAGTGTTGCTTAAAAAAGAAAGAAAAAGGAGGAGGAGGAAGAGGAGGAGGAAGAAGGATGAGGAGGAGGAGAAGGAATTGGTTACAAAGAAGCTGTGTGACTTCCACAAGGACACAGAGAACTAGTTACCATGCCGCTTGACCTGACCCAAAGCTGACAAGCTAACATTTTCTGTATTCTTCCTGCTAGCGAAAGAATGATGCTCTCATTCTTCCCCGTCTCTGTGTTCTCACTATCCACATTCAATCCCAGTTCTGTTGTTTGTGAGCATTTTTTTCAGACTTGGCGTGGAGGGGTTCAGAAAATGACTGGAAGAATTGGAGAGCAGAAAGCTGTGCTGAAGGAAAATGATGAAATACAATGGCAGAGGACATTGTATAGAATACCAAGGCAAACGATAGCTGCATAGGTTAGCCAGGATCAGAAAAGCATGACTCCGGAGCCGTTTTTTATTATAGACGGAACTCACAGTGCTCTCCTAAGGCTGCAAGTGAGAGCACTAAAAACAAAGGAAGTGATTCCAGCTGGTTTGCTCCCATCCCCACACCAGCTGTCTTCTCAAAAAGACAGGCCAAATCCCTGGGTATCAATAAAGCAATGAAATACAAATGCTGGTCGTAGGAAATCCAGTGTAGGTTACTCCATGCTTTCTGTTTACTGGTGTCCAACTCCTGTGACTTCACCACCGTATAAAGGTGTTCTCATGGTGAGTCTCTGTGACATGGTTTGGATGCTGCATGGGTGCTATGTTTTAATTAACATTACAAAGCTTGACAATAAGTAGAAACTTGTTTGTTTGTTTGTTTGTTTGTTTGTTTGTTTGTTTGTTTGTTTATCAAGACAGGGTTTCCCTGTGTAGCTTTAGAGCCTGTCCTGGAACTCACTTTGTAGACCAGACTGGCCTCAAACTTATGAAGATTCGCCTGCTTCTGCCTCACAAGTGCTTAAAGGAGTGTGCCACCACCACCCAGCCTAAGTAGAAACATTGTTAAAGCAGGGAGTGAAAAGTACTTTAGATCAATAGTGCGAAGCTCATTGCTTAATTGCTGGTGGGTGATAATTAATATTTACTGACAATTTTGCAGGATCTAGAATCACTTAGTAGACAAATCTCTGGGCATGTATGCTAGTTTCTAGTCTGTGCTGAGGTAGGAAGATCCATCTTAAATGTGAGCAGCAACTTCTCATGGACTTGACACCAGGAGTGAAATGGAGGAGAAAGTTTGCTGAGCACAGCATCTGTCTCTCTCTCCTTCCTGACTGCAGATACAAAGGGACCACAGGCCATAATTCCATTGGATATGCCCAACCCACCATGACGGACAATAGTACCCTTGCGTTATAAGATGAAATAAATCCTTCCTTCCCTAAGTTGCTTTAGTTGGGTGTTTGGCATAGAAACAGGAAATAAATATATAGTCCAACACATGTTTATTTCATATGGTGTAGCAGTTATGAAGTCAGCCTGGGATGCATGAGACCGTGTCTCCCCCTCTATTCCTGCAAAAAGAAAGAGAGAGAAAAAGATACTGCATAGGACTTTTATGTGATGTAAACAGAATATGCGTGTGTGTGTGTGTGTGTGTGTGTGTGTGTGTGTGTATGTGTGTGTGTGTGTGCCTGGATGTAGGCTCTCAAAATGTAAAAAGCTGGAAAGAAATACTTTTCAGAAAAATTGACAATTATTCTAGAAATCTACAAATACATGTTCATTGGCTTAGTTAAATGCCTGAAATTCAAAGGAGCTGTAAAATAAATGACTACTGAGTTGGATAAACTCACCATTGTCTTGATAAATTGTCATGCAGTCCGTGGCTTTAACCTCTGAACCCTGCACCTGTCCCCCAAAAGACACCCAACTCTGCTCGTGTTCTGTAACAAGAGTCTTATTGTTCTCCATCTGCATGTGCTGGGATCATCCAACATTCTGCTCCAGCTCAGAACTATCGAACACTTGTAAGGATGAGTATTTCGCATGCTCTGTTGATGTCCTCTCAGTACTTAACAAAAGGTTCCCAGTCCCAGGGTTCTCCTGCCCTTTGATCCTCCACCTGCCCATGTGGTTCTTTCCTTTGTATTTCTACAGAGAGCAGAATGCCATGGGCAATCGAAATGGAGTCTTTGAAAGCTGGGAGGAGAGTCACTCCACCCCAGCCCCCATGGACTGAAGAGTGAAATCTCGTGCCTAGTTAATAATTCTAAAAAAAAAAGTCTGTGCTCTACCCTTGGAATGTAGGACAAGGGCAAAGTGAAATTTTACCACAGAACCAATTCTGCCTTCAAAGGAAGGCTAAGGACTAGATAATACAAACTGTCACTTGAACAACAGTGTGCTATATGTCTCCGGTTTACCCTTTCTCTTTGTTTTAATGATTTATTTACGTGTGTGTGTGTGTGTGTGTGTGTGTGTGTGTGTGTGTAAGAACAAGCACATGCATGCCAGATGTTGTTCTCCTACTACTTTCTACCTTATTGTTTTGGAGTTTTGTCTGTTCATTTGAAGCAAGGTCTCACACTGGCTTAGAACTCACTAAGCATCCCATCGAGGGAAGTGGCTTCTAACAAGAGAGTATAGTGAGCCCCGGGAACCTATGTGTTTCTGCCTCGCAAGTACCGGGATTACAAGCATAAACCTGGTTCTTTATGTGGATTCTGGGATTGAACTCAGGTCCTTATGCTTACATGATAAGAAAGTTAGCAAGAGTCATCTCTTCAGCTTATAGTTTATATTTTATCTTCTATGTTGGGTCTCAATTTTATGAAATACTTTTGGAAAATCTGTTCTTTCCCCCTACTTATTTTTCTTTTATTGATTATGTAGGCCAGAGGGATGCTTGTAGTTGCCACTGAAGAAGGACCAGAATAAAGGCACATTGGAGATTCTCATGTTTGCCTCCTGATGAAAATACAGCTTGCTCTGATGTCGCCTATATACTTTGAGTTTGTTCCCAGTATTGAACTATATTTATCCTTATTGCCTACTTGATATTAAATATTAGTAACAATGTATTTCCTCTCCTTTATACAAATAAATATTAACTGGGAAACAGGAAGGGAATCTCAGACAAATCAGTCCATTTCTGGTCCAGACAGATGGCTTCACAGTTAAAGACATGTGCCATTGAGCCAGATGACTTGAGTTAGATATCAGAAAACACATGGAAAGCACTGAGACCCAACTCCTTTTGGTTGTCTTCTGACCTTTATACCTGTGTCATGGCACACCACAGCTACATACAAATAAAGGATTGCCATTGATTTTAAAAAGCCATTTTCTTCTTCTCCCTCTAGCATATTTTTCTTTTTGCTTTTTCTAAAGGAGGGCTCTTTGGTTTACTTCTATACCCTAAGGAACTCAAAACTTACCTCCTGTGACCTCCCTTGTCCTTCCTTTCTTCTGTAAGAACTCATAAAAGATACCCTTCCTTTTGTCCTGGGGTGAGAAGTTGGGTACTATGAATGTAGATCTACTGGTGCTGAGGCAAGCCCAGGGAGTAGCTCACCCATCGAGGGAAGTGGCTTCCTACCAAGGGAGGTGGAAAGGTGTTCTTTACTATTCCACCTGCCATCTAGGTCCCAGGCTCATCCTTCAGGGCAAGGTCATCTTTTAAAGGCAAGCCCAGCAACTTAGCTTTTCCATGCACACATTTTACCTCCCACTAAGAAGAACAAAACGATTATGTGTTTCTCCTGACAGCTTTTTTAATGTGCCTAATCAGCTCAACTTTGAGAAGCTCATTATAACACATGTTTAACATTTTTAAGTTACTTAAGAGTTTGAGTTCTGAAAAAAAATAAGCTTAAATATGTACATTAAAAGAATTTAAAAGTTACATTGTAGCTTCCCTTACATAGAAATATTGTCTTTTACCACAAAATAATACCCGTGGCAAAAAGAAAAAGAGAAGAAGTTTTTTTCTATCACATAATATGAAATATTTGAAAATAAGTGCTTTTCTAAACACAAAGACAAAAAAATAGATCATGTAGGCAATGCTCCAGTGATACCATTTGATGTGCTGGAAGATGCTCCCATGCGTGCTATAGTAACCTTGTACAAAAATCAGTAAATATGAACACTTTCATACCTGAATTTGAATCCCTAACACCCATATCCTAAAGGAATAGTAATGATAATAACAATCATAATAATAATTACAACCACAACAAAAAAATATGTGTACAGCTGTGAGTGCCTAACCCAGTGACAGAAGTAGGTGGATCTTAAGAGTTTGCTGGCCACATAACCTAACCCCAAATCAAGCCATTGTGTCAGTAAGAGAGATTATCTCAAGGCAATAGTACAGATAGAAAAGGGTGGGAATCTAGTGTCTTGCACTGTCCTCCACATGTGTGTGCATATATATGCATACCTGGATAATCATGTGCATACAACACACACACACACACACACACACACACACACACCCAGACACCAGTGAGCTCTAGGTTCAGTGAGAGAATGTCACAAAAAAACGAGGTGGGGGTGAGAGAGGGAGACATGTGGGTATCACTTCTTGCCTCACCAGTCAGGAATACATATAACTCAGACTGATCCTACCTAGGTTCAGGTACAGGGCTAGCCTGCCCTTCTGGAGCTCCAGGGTGATATAGTCTCCACGCTGTCCTTCTCCATGGAACAGAACCCCATCTCCTTGCATGCTCTTGAACTTCAGGGATATCACATCTTTGAGGGTGCTCATCATCTTTTGATTGAACCTGTACAAAAGCGAGCTCCTGCCATCAAAGTCAGCAACATCTGATTCTGGGAACAGAGAGAAAAGAGAAAGAATATCAGTGTGTTTGCTCATGTTATTCTTGATTCCCACCCTTGGTCCTGCTCAGTTCACAGGAATGTTCCTAAAATCTTCAAGATCTGTCTTACAAGGAGTAACATGTGGTAGAACCATCCTACGTAGTCTATAAGGAACCATTCATTTCTAGGCACTAAACACATACCAGACTGAAATAGAAATACCATTAGAAGTTACTGAGAAAAAAAAAGAGAGATGAAGAGCAATTGGTCCTGGAAGGGAGCTGACACGTAACCCTCTTCAATGAGCTGTATTGAGATTGGACCACGAGTCAGGAGGACTAAGCAACAGACAGAAATAATACAATACATGGAGATCCAGATAAGATGGGGCCTTACAGGGAAGGAGTGGCTTGCTTTAAAGCCTTGAGAGGTGCTTCATTAACATGAAGAATAAAAAGGAGATAGGGTGAGAGAGAAATACATATCTGCTTTGCAAAGGATGCTGAGAAAGGCCAGAGAAGCCTCCTCAGAGAGGAGCATTTAGAGCTTACATGAAGAAATCTCTCTGGGGAGTCTTGAACCCATCCTTGGAACAAATGGAACATCCAATATTTTATAGCCTTTAGGGGTAGAAGACAGACTGCTTCTTAAGTTCTCTGCCACAACAAGAGTTGCAGGGAACTGTGGCTGAGTTAGGTCATGTGATCTAGGATAAAGTTTCAGGCCCATGATCCAACAGCCATGTTCCAGGCTGTGTTTAAGGAGACAGGATGACAGAGCCACAGACACCTACATCAGAATTGTGGACCAGTGCCTGGTTTGTAACAACCACTCATGATTTACCCTTCTTGCTAATTTGATTCTGACATTTAGAGCCATTTTTTTTTCTCTTCATTCTAAGTTCCAAGCTGAAGTTGAAAAAGAGACATCCTTTCTTATGGCAACTCTGGTTGAAGAATTCAGTATTTTCCAGAACTCTGTACTGAGAATTCTGAAGATTCTTTGGAGCTTAGTGAAAAAGAATGGCCAGTGTATGGAGACTCATAATTTTGAACATACTGGTATTGTGATATTGATACCTTTTTATGGGCTGGTAATGTAGTTTTAGGGTTTATGCAAAAAAACATTCAGTCACTATTATTATGTTGTGGCATTTATTCTTATCTGAGATAGTCCTTTAGTTGAGACATAAACTTAAGGAAATATGTGTGATACCATGAAATCTCTCAGTATGTAAACACATTGTCTAATATCAACTCAGAATAAGTCTATCTTGATTTTGAAACATAGGCTACTTTGTTGATCAGTATGACCTGTTTCCTCCATCAACAACATATTCCCAGCATTATTATTTCAAAGTAGAGATTAGCTTAGCCTCCTAGCTGTGGCAAATGACTGACCAAAGCAATGTAGAGGTAGCTAGGTCTATGGTAATGTGAATGGAGCTACTGACGCCACCTTAAGGCAGGAGGGAGGGAAGGATCATAGGACCCTCACCTGGAAATCAAACCATTATTCCTTTCTTCCCTCCCCAGCTGTGAGCTTGTGAGATTCGCAAATATAGGGAGTAGAAGGTTAGGGAAGGGGACTCTGCAGCTTCCATGAGGTAGTCATTCACAAGAGAGTGAAACTCTGCAGTGAAGCAACGCTTGTCTTCTCCACAAAGCTTCTTTAATTAATCCCTCATCAATGATAGATTATGCTCTGGAAGTAAGTATAATCAATTTATTTTTTGTCAAGTTGGGCTTTGGTGGCATCCTCACTTTGGTCTGTCTTCTATGCACTATTTAGAAAGTAGACATCTCTTCACAACTTCCCAGGAAAACTTAAATTATATATTATATATTATATTGTGACTCTTCACATTCTCATCATATCCAGAATACCAGAGCTTTATTTAATCCAACTTCAATTTAGCACCCGTTCATCCCCACCCCTTTGGGCCTTCTCACACTTTAAATCTCAGTTCTTTTCTCTCAACTTTCTCAAGGTCAACTTAGTCAAGTTCCATGCAGAATATCATGTAGTAATTGGCACTATATACCAGCATCATTCCATTTAGCCCATTTATAATTGAATCAGTTTTATCCAGCAGGTATGTATACGCAAACTGACAAGTGTCTATCAAAATATCCAGTGAAGAAATGATGTGTGTGTGTGTGTGTGTGTGTGTGTGTGTGTGTGTGTGTGTGTGCGCGCGCACATTCATATACATGTGTAGGTATGCACATGCACTTGTATATACATGTAGATGTCTTGGGTTGATATTGCATGTCTTCCTTAATCACATTCTATCTCATTTTTGTTGTTTTTCTTGTTGTTGTTGTTGAGAAAGAGGCTCATAGAGCCCAGGCTATTCTTGAATTTACAACACTGTCAAGGAAGACATTCAACTGCTCATCCTCATGTCTCTGTAAGAATGTACCATGTGCTTGGTTTTACAGTTCCAGAATCAACTCCAGACCTTGTGCATGGTAAGCACACTCTCTACAAAATGAACTGCCTCCCCAACTCTTATCTTTCACAGATAAGGAACCTGGTTCTCAGCAATGAAGCAGACAAGATGACCAGTGAGCACCAGGACCCCTCTTGTCTCCATCTTAAGACTGAGATTACTGAAGTGTGCTGCTGAGCCAAGCTTTTTATATGTGTGCTTAATTCATGTCGCTATGCTTGTGTGACAAGCACTTTACCACCGGGCAATCTCCACCACCCCTTGGAAGACTTATTGTAGGTTACCTTCACATCCCTTCACTATTTTTCTTACAAAAAAAATTTACTGTAAAATGTTATTACTTACTTCTATAATACAAAAAAATGTAAGACTACTTAATTGCAGCTTGGAAGAGAGAGTCATCATACACCATCTTAGCAGGGTGAACAAGAGGTGAAGGGCTATATGGACAGGATAGAATTATTCTTATTTGAAATCCAGAAGACATAAAACTCAATTTTTCATGATTTACTAAGCAATTAAATTCTCAGATGGAGTATTCATAATGACAGCAATTATCTTTCCTGTTCAAGGATATAGAATTATCCTTAATAAATAAAATTTTGAAATACAAAGAGAAATCATGATTTTCTGTAATTACCTTGAAAGTAAAATTCCATAATTTATTCTTTGCATATTCAGTTAAGAAAAAGGTCCCCAATGACTCCATGCTGTAAAAAGAGACTGTCAAGATTTGGGGAGGTTTTTTAATCTCCTGTGTGCTTCAGAACCCTCATGTTAGATGCTGGCACTACATCTATGCACACTGTGCTCACTGGACTTCTAGCTGAACCAGTGGAGCCCTTGGCACTGTTGCCCTGTCTTGTACAATGAATATCATGGCTAGACAGAGCATGAGAACTACAGGTTACCACTAGACCAACTTTGCAGCTTTTTCTCCTTAAGACTTAACTTCATAATAAGACATATACATTAGAAACACATAAAGCATTTCCTTAAGAAAAAGACCCTCAAGGCTGGGAAGATGGCTCAATGAGTAAACAATTTGCTATGCATAAATGAGGACCAAACTGAGTTCCAATCCCCAGCATCCCTTTAAAATGGCCAGGAGCACCTGTAATCCCAGAGCTACAGAGACAGGCAGATCCCTGGAGCTGACTTACTAGGAAAGCTGGCCAAATAGGCAAGCTCCAGGTTCAAGGAGATAACCATTCTTAACCATAAGGTGTTCATGGGACTGGAGAAAGGGCTTACCAGGTAAGAGTGCACACTGCTCCCTCAGTTTCTGGCACTCACATGAAATAGTTAATGACAGAGTATGAGTCCAGATCCTGGTCACCCAGCTCCTTCTGGACTCCATAGGCATCTGCACTCACAAGTGCACAATACACCCCCAAACATATACTAATTATTAAAAGTAAAATGAAAATATTAAATAAATGAGTATTCAGAAACTGAGGAAGACACCTAATACCCATCTTCACACACATGCACACCCATGTGAGCACATACACACACATGTGCATGAGCAAAATATTGAAAGAGTCCAGATAAGTTGGGAAAGAAGACTTGGGGGAGACAGTTGTGATTGTGATACATTGTAGATAAGTATGAAATTATCTGAGAATGACCAAGGAATTAAACAAACAAATGCATCACCCAATAATTAATTGTGCTAAAGCAAGTCACTTGATAATACATTAAAAATTAATACCACCCTACCAGACACACTATTTTTTTAACATGAAATACATTATCAATTATGTCTGGGTTTTGTAGAAGGGTCTTGTGTTTATGAACTGATCCTCAATTAGGTGGCCTTACTCCTACACCAACCGGTACTGTTTTATTCTGGCATTGCGGTTTGCTGCCACGGTATGCCAGGTTGAGCCCAAGCCTCATACTGAGCCTTGTTCCCACTTTCCCCAGTGCTATTGAAACATACCACAGTGCACATATGCATACTGTGGGATCCTGCTCTCTTCTGGTTGTTGTCATTCTGCCACTGTAGCAACAACTGGAGATTTACTGCCTGTCAATGCACAGAACAACCATATAGTACCAATCAGTGCTTGGAAAGGTGAATATAGACACTGGGAAACTGAACAGTTTCAAAAAGGAAAGGAAGGCATGAATGCACAAAAGAAACATGAGTACGCTGGTCCTGAACAGTACGCTTGGGGAGAGAAGAACCCAGTGTCACAGGGAAGAGCGAGAGGACAAAGAATACGTGAAGCTCAGTGACCAGACCAGGCTATAGACAGAAGAACTCTGCTTTTCTGCATGTTTACTGCCTACGGGCTGTGGTCACACCTAACCAAAATGAAAATCACCATTTATTCCCAGGTGCTTCAGTCTGACCTGCAGGAGAAAATACAGTGTTTAACATCTACATTCCCACAGCATGAAGAATGTCACTGCATCTCCCACATCATCCTGTTAAAGGTGCACTGAGTACAAAGAGTACCTGATTCCAATAAAGGATTGCACCAGAAACGCAAGGTTATAAGTAGAACTAGTTTGTTAAGAAAGGAAACGTACTCCTGAGGGTGAGAGCTGCCTAGTGAGCAGAGCGGAAAACATGTGTTCTAAAGCCCTGGGCCAGGAGCCACAGTGACACTTCATGGGGTAATTATACAGCACCTGTAAGTCACAGCTTTTTGTAGCCTGTGCTTTTCTCGAGCATGCTCGACCTGCGTGGCAACCAGGTTAGGACGAGATTCCGCAGCCCTCTGCCAGCTGGCTCCTTTCACAAGTTAATCTTGATGCTGCAGTGGCCCGTGTTCATTCTCTTGCCACAGTCCTATACTGGCAACCTGGGAATTACAGTCTCGGTAGAGTCTGACACGGGTCATGTTCTGTGTGTGTGGTGGGAAAAAGAAGATGGACAAGTGTGGTCTTGCTTTCTGGAAACTACAGAAGAGCTGGAAAAGGGCTGAGTGTTTCAGAGCGTCAAACACGTACAAATCACAGGCTTTATGCTTCGGAAAAATTATGCATAGGAATGCACTTCTTTAAAAATTAAATCTTTATCACACACACAATTTTGCTATAATTTTCCACTTCTCGCTTCATTTCATGCTTTCACATTGGAGTATCATTGCCACGAGAACCCTGTGACTCCTGAGTTTCCCAGTCAAGTTCTACATTCTAGAACTTTCCTTTCTCCGATAACTTCATGGTCCCCCCTTCATTACTACCTTTCACAGCTGTGATCATACACATTCTCCTTCCTGAAGTTTCTGGATGGTCTAGAGAACCAACTGATAAGACGAAATGTCTAAGACCCACATTAGCTCCAAGACCTGGATCTGCATGCTGTTCACAACACCTAAAGCAGTGATTCTCAAGATGTGGTTGGAACCCATTTGGGGCTTGCATATCAGATATCCTGCATATCAGATATTTGAATTACCATTTATAACACTAGCAAAATTACAGTTATGATGTAGCACTGAAGTCATGTATTGGTTGGGGTCAACATTAGGAAGGGTGAGACCTAAAGAAATCTAAGCATCTGGTGGAGAAGAAACAAACGTGTATAAATGTCTCATTCTGGTTCTGCAGTTTATTATCTGGGGGCTCCCAGCAGAACACTTAACTTTCACAAATAGCACTTCTACTGATTATTTGATGAGGTCTATGAAAGTCTAGCCTATAAAGTCACTATGAGAATTACAGAATTAAAGACACCTCCACATGAAGACACGTTTAGCATCATCTCATTTCGTTATAAATTCAAAGGAGAGTTCCAATGGAAAAGATTGTGTGTGAGAGATGGGAATTTTCTGATCTTACCGGTTGGACAGGGTGCTCCAAAAATGCAGCTTTGGTTATTTTCACCTATGTTCTTTCAGGTGGTGCAGAAACAAAATTGTGATGAGTTATCCTTACTCCTGCAATTAATTCCTTACTCATGCTCCATAAGTAATCCCAATAAACTCATGGGTTTTTCCAACTGACCTTTGATATAAACCGTTTGGACTATTTTCAATGCCCTGTCTGGGATGACCATATAGTTAAGTTACATCTCTCAGGAAAAAGTCATACAAGAAATTGTGATGCAAGAAAATACCTGTAGGTCATGTTGATACGATTATTTGCAGACTTGCTACATTAACTGCCCTACACTTAGGCGCTAAGTATCCATTTACACTAAAAAGTCTACTTCTCTATGGAACAGCAGTTCCCAACTTGCTATAATCCCTTTGACAACTCTGTCTCTGAAAATATTTACATTATGACTCATAATAGTAGCAAAATTACAGTTAATAAAGTAGCAACAAATAATTTTATGGTTTTGGGTCACCACAGCCTGAGGAACTATGTTAAAGGGTCACAGAATTAGGAAGAATGAGAACCACTGCTCTAGAGGCTTATGCTTGCCACTTGACCTGTAGTGCCTGCAGTATCCCATGTATTTGCTGACTCTCACAGCAATGAGATGTTCCCTTCATTGAGCACAGATTCTGGCACAAGCTTTTCTTCTACCACCGCAACCATTCATCACCAGGAACATTTTGCTCATTCAAGAGAACTCAGTCAAGCACCCTGGACGTTTGCAGTATTAATTAAGTTGCACGTGGATTGCTACAGCCATTTCACAGATGGAGAAGCAGACGTTCAAGAGAAGTTTTGAAGAAATGTTAAGTGCGCTCCATGAATACTTAATCCCTTCTCTATACACTAGAGAGATGCTTAGTATCCCCAGTGCCACTTGGATAAGCAGATTTAAAGTGGTAATAATGGTTCATAATTTTTACTGTTGCTATTAAACAAAAAGAAATACAACATACATTAGATTTTCATCATTGGATGTTATTATACCTCTGGTTTGATTGCCTTGTTTGGACTTTAATTTGCAGATAGGGTCCAGTTTTGCACATTAAAATCTTTAGTTGTGTTGTATAAATATCTTGGCAAATTCTGTTTAAAATAAGATAATGAAAGAAAAAATATAGCATGCCATAAGATGCATTCAGGTTAGAAACGATCTCTTATTTTTTTTAACAGTTATTGTTCTCTGAGTATGGTTTGCAAACGCTGTGGGGGGCATGTATGTGTGTGTGTATGCATGTGTGTGTATATTTACACATACAGGTTTACATGTACTGTTGTGTGTATGTGGAGGTCAGAAAATGGCTTTCAGGAGTCAGTTCTCTCCTCTCACCTTTTATTTGTGGCCAGGTTTTTTTATTCAAGCTATCTGGCTATGAACTTGCATGTAATTCTGTTTCCAATTTTGCTGTAGGATTGCTGGCATTACAGATGTATGTTCCCACATTTGGCTTTTTGTATGGGTTCAAACTCAAGTCATCAGCCTTTCACAACAACCACTTTACCTACCAAAGCGTCTCCCCAGCACCACAGTTACTGCTTATCAAGGACATCAAAATAATAAGTGACAGATCTAACTGTGCCTTTGACATTCTCTCACAATTTGCAGTGGCTTAAGGAGATGTTGTGCCCTGGGTTAAACCAACTATCCCCGGGGGAATGAAAGTGGTAGTAGCACATATTTTACTTCACTTAATGGGCTTTAAAGCCCTGCATGATCTAGACTTTTCTTCCTTTGGAAAATGGGAAACCAAGGACACAGAAGATCACGTACCTGCTCAAAAGCATACAAAAGGCAATGACTTCTTTGACAATGATAAGTTTTATCTCACTAAATAATTGGGGTGTTTTAAGAATTGTGTGAGGTGTAAAGAACTTTGTGCAGATGGAAGACATACACTGTGAGACTCAAAGTGAGCAGAAGAATGAACGGATATTAGGCAGGAAGTAACCAAGATCCAACCCATGGACCCAGAGAGCCTGGGGAAAGGAGAGCTCAGGTAAAGATGCATGTACCTCCCAGGGCACAAGATATAGAATAGATTTTGTGGGTTAACTGGGGTCAGGTGGGAACAAGAGTGGGCGAGATCAGTTAAGGAGCAGAGATGGGACGAAGGGAGAGAATTCTGGGAGCCATGGTGGACATTTGGGGAACCGGGTAGAAGCCTACTGCAGTAGAAACTTCCTGGAACTATGAGGGTGATCCTAGAGAGGACTCCTACTATAAGAGGATATGGAGAATGAAGTGGCCATCTCTTGTTTCAGTCAAGGTTCACAGCCATGGAACTTGGGTACATTCAGTTGAGCTGTTGGACAAGGAGGTACTGTGTAGGTTCCCAAATAACACAGGCTGTTGCTAGGGCAGAGGATTGCTCTCTGTAAATGGACAGCAAGGTGCTGTAGTTGAAGGCAACATCCACATAGCTCAACTAACATGGAGAACTTGAGTTTGTGCCTGTATGGAGCTGTTACTCTTACGTTCTATTCTCTTTGGTGCAGGAAGGTACTAATAGGCAACCTAAAAAAAAATGTGGACACAAACCTAGCAACAAAACCATTGACATACAATCTGTCCTGCCTGGAAGATTTGCTGGGGAAATTGCTGTGCGGAACTTGTGGGAGTGGCCAACTGATAGCAGATTTGACTTGAGGCACACTCTATGAGAGGAAGCCCATGCCCTACCCTGCTTAGATATCCAGGAACTAGAGTCCAGAAAGCTCAGAGACCTAGGGTAGAACCAAGTATGACTGGCCTACTAGAAAAATTAAGAAGTGATTCCTAATCTTGTTGACTCATCATCAGAGAGGCATTGTCTGGGAGATGTTGCAGATTCCCAGAGCCAGATACTATTTGGAGAGACAACAATGGAAGTCTTCTTCAGGCCCTATGCTTAGCGGTCGGGTTGGGAAGACCTTAGGAGTCAGAGGGGATGGAGGACAAGAGAACATGACCTACTGAATCAACTAAGCAGGGCTCATCTGGCTCACAGGAACTGAAACGGGGTCTGCAGCATGTCCCCTGCATATATGATATAGCTATTGACGTGGTGTTTTAGTGAGACTCTTAACTGTGTGACCTGGTGTGTCTTTTACTGGTATGCCTGCTCTCTGGAAACTTTTCCTCCTGTCACATTGCCTTGTTTGGCATCAGTGTGAGGGCTCTTGCTTTGTATTATTATTTTTTTTTATCCTGTTTGGATATTGTCCTTGGATACCTGCTCTAGGCTGAAGGAAGACAGAGGTGGGTAGGTGGGTGACTCTGAGAAGAAAGTAGGGGGTGTTTGGAGGAGTGTAGGGAGGTGAAACTGTGTTCTGGATATATTGCATGAATAATAAAAAGAAAAGAAAAAAGAAGACAAATCAAATGAAAGAGCAGGGCAGGTAAGATAGTCTAAAGAGTACAAACCTAACAGTCAAGTTCAATGCCTTCAACACAGAGAGATTAGAAGAGACAAAGAAAAGTTGTTCTGTGACTTCTACATGTGCACCACAGGATGGGCACAACCAAAAATAAACATCACACACACACACACAAATTTTTAAATAAATTAAATAGCATATTGAGAGGTAGGTTTCTTTTTTTCCGGTCTGCATTGCTCCCTGCATACAAAGGCTGAGGTCACTCAGAACAATGACTTTTCATGAGAGAACCTGAGCAAAATCCATTCATGCTTGGATAGCTTTTAGCATGGAATTCCTTGGCCATAGCCATGGATGTGAGTCTGTAGAGTACCCACAATAATTTCTGTGTTTTCATGCCCAGAGGAAAGACTTGCTTTGGGGACAAGTGGAGTGCTAGAAGTAAAGGCAGTTTATGAAGGGCGCTCTTTGTAGAGTGCGAGGTGACCAGATAGCTAGGAAAGTCAGGGGCTTGATGGCAGCTGGTCGTGAGGATTATGATACCGTGTGCTATTTAAAATAACCATTTCTCATGAATTGATGTACCTCACGTGATCAATCCCTTGTGTAAAACATTTGCTCATGGAAGAGTGGAAATGTTCTAGTCTACCATATGTCAATATTTTTTGATACCTTCTCTCAGTTCTACTCTTCTGAAGCCTACTTGGTCCATACTAAGTCTCTTTCTTTAGCTTATCTGTATGATTTCAGTGATCTCAGATACTATTGGCTTATATTTGATTTTTTTTCTTTTTTGGTTTCTTTTTCTTTTTGTTTCTTTGATGTGTATGCATGCATGGATATGTGTGTGTACATGTGTGTATGCCTGTATGTATGTGTGTATGCACACATACATGTTCAAGTGTGTGCACAAGAAGACCAGAGGCTGATATCTAGTATCTTCCCTTATTGCTTCCATCATGTTTAATGAGAAATGCTCTCACTTGAACCCAGAGCTCACTGACAGCTAGTCTAGCTTGTCAGCTTGTTCCAGAGATTTCTCTGTCTCTACTTCCCAAGTGCTAGGATTACAAGTGGGATTCTACATCTGCCTGGTATTTATGAGACGGCCTGGAGTCTGAAATGAGGTGTTCACACTAGTACAGCACACGCTTTGACATGGAGTAATCTTACCAGCTCCGTGGCTTGTGCTTCTATTAAGCCCTTCCGGCATAGTGTTTTTCTTCACTCTGCATGTAGGTAGACAGTGACAGTCTTGACAAAGCTTTAAGCTGGATAGCACAAACACAAACTCTAGCCAGGAGAAATAGACCAGTTCCCTGTGCTGGCAAGAGGAAAGTAGAAGTGCCCCAACATCTCCAAGGTGAGGTAGAATGTCAGGGGTTTATCAGACCAGGAGAAGTGCTTTTGAGTGTTAAGAGAATTACCAAAAGAGAGATGCCAGCAAGAGAGAACATGTGGAGTCATATCTTGTGTCTGTAAGGATCAGCTGGGTCTAGGCCCATCCTCATAGGACAGCAGTGTTTTATGACAGGGGCACAGGTCAAACATAAAAGTACAAGATCTAGGACCTCATTGCAGAAACTCCGGGCATGTGTAACAAATAAAAATTGTTTGCTCCTTTTCAAAATAAAAAAGCTTGAGACACCTTATGTCCAGATACAGATGGTCAGCAAACACAGGGAACCTCTAACTTAACAACCCCCATGCCAATTCTCTTAGCCTGACTACTCTGTCTCTCCAAACTAGAAGTTTATAGTAGAAAATCTTGGGACAGTCATAACAAGGTCACCTGCCAGATAAGCTCTAAAATAAACTGAATGTAAAACAAAGAGATAAACTCGGACACAGTGTTTATTGAAAAAAGATAAACATAAGTGACAGACGGAATGAAGACCTAGATAACACATAAGAGTGTACACTCCTTACTACTTGGCCAATGAGAAAGGAGGGAAGGGGGGAAAGAACGGAATTTCTTGAGTTCTGTTTCTAAAAATGATTCTCTGCTCTCAGGCAGTGTGCCTTTCTTGCTGGGCTGACAGCTAGTATTGTAAAGTGATAAGATAAACCGTTCTGTGTCAGAGCAAACAGACTTGAATCCATTCCGTCCTGACTAAATGTCAGAAAGTTCAAGTCTGTTCTTGCTCCTCAAGGACAATTAACAGGATGTTTGGTCAAAGGAGTGGCCACTAGATGTCTTGCTCCTCAAATACCTGACAACAGGATGTTTGACTTAGGGAGCGGTTACTAGGTGTTTTGAGATGTAAGGAGGTAATTATGTTTGCTTGTTCCTTGTATCATGGGAGGGAAGTCTTTCCTTTCCCTTTTTGGTTGGGAGTATATAAGGACAAACCCTAACCCTAGCCATAACCCTAACCCTTGTCTAACTCTAACCCTAACCCTAATTAATAAATAAAAATATTCATTATTTATATGAATGATAAACTTGAGGCTTTTACAGTATTTACTGGGAGCTCTCCCGACTCTGTCTTCGGTCTCTTGTCTATTCCGTTCCTCATTCCTAACTCCCTTTTCAGGATTATGGGAACAAGTCAGGCCAGAGCCACACCAGTTCTGCTTTCCCTACACAGAGTCTCCAGTTCTCTTATGAAGTAAGGGTCAATAGTTCTCAGAGCATGGGCCCAGAGCTGGTGGTATGTTAAGGAGCCCCCTAGGATACTTTGATGTTCATAGAGTTCCAACTAGGGTCACTTTGTTGGCTTTCTGCACATGCACTAGGTTAGCTGGTACACTGCTTCTGAGAGTTCCTGATTTCACTCACAGTGCCAGTGACCGGAACACAGCTGTTATCTAGTTAGTGGAGTAAATAATCTTTCTTTCTTTCTCAAAATTGATTTCTAAGACCTCATTATTATAAACTCTATTCAATGCAATCTGTAGTTTGTTTCAGTGATGATTCATTGGCAGATATTTCCAGACAGTGATAGATAAGCCAATCATGGTCCTGAGAATTCCCCAGTAAGAACTGGTGGTACATTTCCTCAGCCTGGTTTTCCAGGTCAAGGCAAATCCTGCCTAGCTATCTTTTTTCCAGAGGAACTTCAGAATGCCAATGAGGACCTATTTCTTACTGGCCCCATAATTGCTGACCCGGCTGTCAAGCTTATTTTCTGAGAAAGACAGAGTTCTCCAGACGAATTCTGGCATGTTTGATGGGCTTTGGAAGCCTGTCAACAAACCAGCTTTAAAAAGGTCTTTTCTGACTAAAACAGTCCAAGCTTGAATTCCCAAGTGGGTTGAAGCACAGCTTTGGTGAGGGCCTGTGTGGAGGAGGTTTGCACCTCAGAGTTAGAAATCTGAAGGTCAAAGCTGACAGGAGAAATACTGAGACAATTAGCCCCACCTAGACTCTTCATGCTCCCAGAATAAACAATATTTTCAATACAAATACATCTTGAAGCTTTTCGCGTGATACATTATATGAAAATAAACATCATACTCAGATCATATGACTGCACTAAAGACAGAAGGGCTCTGGCTTCTAATCCACAAACCACAAAGGTTTATACAGTCAGCTTGAATTTGCACCAATCTCCCACCCACTATGTGATTTTTCCAGGCTTCATCAGCAACTTCAATGACCTCAGATGAACCCTCAGTACAAGAGAAACTTCCACAGTAAATTGTCAAAGCTTAAGAATAGCTCTTTTAACAAAATTTCAGGATTTTCTGTGTTTGATGAGCAGGTGAAAAAAAATAGGAAAAGGATCAAGGCAACTTAAAAGAAAAGTTAAAACCATTAAAAGCCTAATCCAATCCTAACAGAAGAACATGTACTTTGGGGTTCTTATAGTCAGACATCCATCCATCCATCCATCCATCCATCCATCCATCCATCCATCCATCCAATCATCCATCCATCAATTCACTCATTTTTCCTCTCTCCCTCCCTTCCTTCCTTCCTTCTTTCCTTTCTTCCTTCTTTCCTTTCTTTCTATCTACTTTCTTGTTTCCTGAAGCAGATCTCTCCCGGACCAGTTTGCCTCAAGCTGGCTGTGTAGCTGAGGACATCCTTGAGCTTCTGATCCTCCTGCTTTTACCTTCTGACTTCAGGGACTCCAAGTGTGTACCATCAAACCTGATTTGTACCATCTGGGGATTGAACGCTGGGTCTCACCTTGTTAAACAGGCAATCTACCAACTATGCTGTATCCTCTGCCATCAAACTAGTTTCTTTTAATGGGATTTTCTATACATTTTAGAGCATAAACCTGTGAACATACTTAAAGCTGATAGTGTAATTTTATTGTTCACAAATTACAAAGATCATATATATCAAAGTCATAATAGAGAAATTCTGTAGTAGATTTTTTCTCTTCTGTTTATACTTGAGTTAGCTGTAGGCATTAGGCATGCCTCCCCTCTCTCTGTGTATGTGTGTGTGTGCAGTCATGAATGTCTGCACACAAGAGTATTTAGATGCCTGAGGACAGTATGAAGTGTTGTTTTCAGGAACTTTCTACACTGATGGTAGGATAGCATGTCCTATGGACCTCTCTGTCTTACATAGTCAGTGTCATCACACCCAGATTATTTTAGCACAGTCCCTGAGACATGGGTGCTGGGAACCCAACTTGTGTCATCATGTTTGCATTGCGAGCATTTTACCAACTGAATCAGTCCCATTTGAGCATATTCTGAATTCACTTTGATTCCTTCCATCTCTAATATAAATATGATGAAAATGATAGGTCAAGTTATCTGGGAAATCATACACAATATTGTGTACATAAACGAATCACCATGATAGAAAGGTATATAATAAAAAGAAGTGTTAATGTGTTTTGTACTCAAACAAGCCCTGTGGAAGTAAAACAATAAGATATAAATACTTAGGTAGGGACAAGAAGAATGGAGTAGGACATCATGGAACAAACTAGAAGATGAGATTTGAATGAAAAGTGGATTCCTGGGAAGTGGGAACTCGTTTCGGCAAGGACAGATTAACCAAAGGTTTCATTAAGGGGGCAACATTTCATATATGGTTTTCACAAGTCACCATGAGGAAAGGGATGATCCTGGATAAGGCTGACAGTAGGACATCAGTCTTCATGAAAAATAACTTCATCTAGTTTTAGCTGTGCCTCTCGTTTACTCCATTTTCAGTGGTCTTCTCAGATCCCACAAGCAGATGCCTCAGTAAGGCCATTCATTTGACATTTAAATGGGAGTCTTAAACTTGGAGCAGAAAGCTGCTCATTTTCCCTTTAGTGATAGCAGGCCTGGAGTTCTATGAACACACTTGCCATGACATGAGGAGATGGTGTTGTGGGAGCTTGATCTGCATGACATTTGGAGTTGCTTGTCCTATGGACGTGGTTTTCTCTGAATATATGACCACATAAAACTGAGAAGGAGGTGCACACTCTCTCTCTCAGGTGATCAGAGCCTGAGAAGCCTTGCAGTTGGTCATCATCGCCCTTGGGCAGAACAAGACAGAAGCAACTGGGTCAGCAGCAGTGTCTACTTTGTTCTGTATTCACCAGTCTGTTTTTCTTTTGCACCCCTTCAAAATTTAAAAATAGAACTTTGTAGCTTCTTGAAACAAGATGGAGTGCTCAGTATAGGGTGTGCTTTGAACGTGTGAGGACCTGAGTGCAGGCTCCCATTCCCTTTGCAAACGAGGTGTAGGGCTGCGAATGACTCAGTGAACAAGAGTATTTGCTTCCCAAGCAAAAGGTTTCTGAGTATCCAGAAACTGCATTAAAGAAAATAATGAAAAGGAATGTAGCTACTTGCTTGTCTGTCATTATACTGTTATAGAGGTCAGAGATAGGAGGATCATGAAGGATTACTGGCAGTCAATCTAGTGCCAGCTCAGTAAAAGACCCTGTCTAAGTACCATATTTACAAAATGGGGTCTCAAATCTGAGCACTGTCATCCTACGCTCCACACCTCCAAGACTGTCCTGACTGTGCACCAGGTCATCCAGCATTCCCATGAAAAGATGATACTGACCTTAGTACACCAAAGACGAAATTTGCAGCATTCAGGACCTGTGCTGCTTATGATAAATGGCCCTGGATAATAAGAACGACAGCAAAGAAGATGGGGGAAGCAGAGGCGATAAGGGATTTATTTGAGGAAAGAGAATATGACTTTGGCTCAGAGGGTGATGAATTTTGGATGATATCACTTGGCGGTAATTAACCAAATAGGAGCAAGGTCTTGTGTAGAGGGAGGAACCTGTGGTAGAAAAGAGGGTTGTAATTCTTAATGAGTCTGGGGAGCCTAACTCATTATGCTTTATCAGAATTTATAATGCTTTTTAAAATTAATTAGCTTCCAATACATAAAGAAATTCAAATAAAAGCCCCAGAGAAAATTCAATGTAGCTTAAAGTCTCCAGATGGCTTGATGGAAGAGGTCAAAATCCTTGAGGACCAGGAATGTAAAAACCCAACCACTTACCTCTAAAGTACTAGAAAGATGTGTACCTGAATAGGAAGGAGGAGAGGATGGGGAACATGTGACCTTAATTTCTGAGCAACAGAGATTATTTGAGAGCTAATCACATGCCAAACACTACTTTAAGGAACTGCAGTCATTAAAGCAAGCACAGTGATTGTTTCCATCTTTATAGAGGACCTTAGATTACCCAAGGTTGTAGTAGGTGTTCATGTTAAAGTCAGGTCACTCCGACATCTTTGGTATTTTAAGCCCAGTCTACGTGTTGAATGTTGCCATATGTGACTTTAGAAAGCTTTCAAGAAGGCTGTGAAGATAGTTTAATTGGTAAAGCACTTGCAACCCAAAAATATGGACCTGAGTTCAATTCCCAGATCTGATGTAAAAAGACAGGCCTGGTGGTAATTACATTCCTGTAATCCTAATATTAGGGAGGCAGAGATGGGTAGATCCCCTCAGATGGGTGGACATGCAACCAAGACTAATTTCTCAACATTTATTTATTTACTGTGTGGGAGAGTGCATGTGTATCATAGGACAACTCTTGGGAGTTCTATCTCTTCTTCCAGTGTGTGGGTCCTATTGATCCAACTCAATTCATGAGGCTTCATGTAAGAGTCTTTACCCACTAAGCCATCTTACTGGCTCACCTTGAAAATTCTTAAGAACCACAGCTACTTGTAAAAAATGACAGTGCAAATTAAGAAGGAATTAACTTTAAAAAATAATTCCTTAAAAATGGAGTTTGAGACAATGGGCTTAAAATTCTGGCTCTTTATCACAACTACCCATAAACAACAGAAAGGCTCCTGGTGTAGGAGGTTCTTCTGTTTGTGTTTTGCTTTCATTGGTTGAATAAAGAGACTGCCTTGGCCTTTTGATAGGGCAGCCCTTAGGTGGGCAGAGTAGACAGAACAGAATGCTGGGAGGAAGAAGGCAGGGTCAGAGAGAGCCGCCATGAAGTAGCCAGAGTCAGACATACTGAATCTTTCCTGGTAAGCCACGACCTTGTGGTGATATACAGGTTATTAGAAATGGGCTGAATTAAGATGTAAGAATTAGCCAATTGGAGACTAGATCTAATGTCCAGGTAGTAATCTAATTAATACAATTTCCATGTGGTTATTTCGGGGGTTAGGATAGCTGCGCAGTGGTACACAACTGGCCGCTCCTTACAACAGGCTCCAGTGGCCAGAGTAGGTATTTTGGTACTGTTTTTCTCTTGAGACAGGGACACTGGTCCATTCTGACTTTGAACTGGCTATGTAAGCTGAGGTTGACCTTTACCTTCTGCTCCTTCTGCCCCTGCATCCTGCATAAGTGCTAGAATTACACATAAGCTCATTGCACCAGATTTGTATGGTGCTGGCAACCTCAGCTGAGGTTTGTGTGTGCTAGGCCAGCGTTTTTCCACCAGAGCGACAGACTGTGCTCCAGGGACTTATTTAGAAACCAGTGGAAACAGTAATTCTTATGCAGAATTAGGTGTAAAGGTGTAGGGCAGGGACATAGGAGTGGAGATGTGTGAGTTTAGGAGTGTGTTGCCCCTGGCAACAATTCTACTTTGTCCCTGGAGCCTCTTAATGGCTTGTTTTAGGCTTGTTTTTCAGAAACTGAAGGTTGCTGTTTTGGACTTTGGGAGTGAAAAACTAACCTGGCTGTCAGAAGATTGATTATCATCTTTTTCTTCCAAGAAAATGTTTTATGCCACATGATTGAATACTTTCGGACATAAATGCAGGACGACAAGGGAAGACTAAAGGCAACTTTGTTCAGACCCCACCTCGCCACAGTCACTATGGAATTATTGTGTTGGAGATGCTGTCCCTTTGCTATTCAATTACTAGTGAATGAAATCAGTCTTATCTGTGCAGAGTACTAGGGACCTAGGAACATCACCTTCTTGGCTGTTTGGAACTCTTAACTTGACAGGAGATGCAGGTAGTTTTCAATGAAACATATCTATAAATTGCTAAACAAAATCATTTAAAACAGATGGATAGATGATAAACAACAGATGAAAGAAAAATAATTAGATAAAAATACGATAAATAATAGAAAAAGAGATGATAGAGACATGATATTAGCTCTTATGTCACTATTTATAGAAACCTCACCAAAGGGGATAGTGGATTCTGCTAGGGACATTCTTTCTTAGAAATTCCAGCCTCAAGAGGGCTTCCCTAGTCAATTTCTCTAAGAGTTCTGTGAGCCCAGTCTGATGAAGTTTTGCTATGTTCTTATGTATCTATCTGAGTACTATCTGTGTATCTTCCTGCTGTTTATTCTTTCACTTTTTCTTGCTATATACTTAATAAGCCCACTCATTCTAACTAAAAGTACAGCTACTGGACCTTATTCTCTAGACAGTACAAAACAACTTCATAAGTAATTTAGAATGAACTTTTCCAGGCTGTTGGGTCTATGATGTTCCACAGAAACAGTGAGACAAATGCTTATACATACATCAGGAGAATTAAGAATTTCACTGAGCAGATCATTCATTGATAGGCTTAAAACAGTCAGAAGCTGAAGGTGCTGTCCAAATGGAGAATGTCTTCTGCACCAGAAAACCTCAATTCTGCTCTTGAATCAGCCCATTATTTAAATCAAACTCACCCAGACTATGGTGTGTTATCTCCTGTACTAATCGCTTGGTTGCAAAGCTGGAGAGATAGCTCAGAAGAAAAGAGCCATGGCTGCTTCTCCAGAAGACCTGGGTTCATTTCCCAGTGGCCACAGCAGCTCACAACTGACCCAATGCCTTTGTCTGGCTTCTTTGAGCATGGCATTCATGTGACACGTACACATGCAAGGAGGTAGAACACACATGCACATAAAATTAAAGTTAAAAGTAAATAAATAAAACCACTGCTTACAGACATCTGAACATCATCTCAGCAACACTTAGAACAGGGTGAGGTTGCATATCTATAGCCCTGCTAGGTTGACCCAGCCAGCAAAGCCTCAGTTGTCTAAAGACTTTGGTGAAGTTCTATGCAAATAGAGGCAAGTAGAGGCAGTAATAACTACAGACAGATTTTAGAAAAAGCCTTGAGTGGAAAGAAAATTATTTAAAGAGGACTGAGCTCCTTTTTTCTTTGGGACTTGCTGGCTGTGGGGAACTGGGCAGGACATAAACCCCAACAAGCAGGCCCCCTCATGTTACAGAATGGTGCCCACGTGGATAACTGCATCCACAGAAAGCCTGAGAAAGCTTGGAAAAGAATAGAGTAAAGCATGTTTTCTTGGGCCTACTCTGCTTGCTAGAGGCAAGCAAGCACTCTCATCTAAGAGCCGCTTCCTGACTCAGTTTTAGCTGCCAAACCTTGCAGCTCTTTTAAAAGGTCCTGCCATGAAACACTTAAATGATGTTGATGAAAAGTTGACTGCATGCTTTTCAGATTTCAACCATAGCAGGAAAAAAGTTGCACTGTTTTAAAATGCCAGCATTCTGGGATGTCCTGCCAGGGAAAACTCTGACTCTTTCAAGCAGGCGGTCCTGACTCTGGAGCTTTTGAGTGTTGTTTAACATTGTTGCAGCTTTCTTGCTGACAGGGACCTAGAAACACCATAGAATTGTGGCAATAAACATGGTTACAACCAGTACCTCTGCCATGAGGCTGAAAGCGAAGGAATGGGTTGGATTTAGCTGTCAAAGCCATAGCTTTAATCCTTTCCATAAAGACTCATGTGGTCAGAAAAAGAGAGATACACAGTAAAGAGAGATTCAAAGACAAAGAAAAGCTCTAGTTTACAGCGTGTTAAAATATATGCAGGCTAAAGGTTAAATCCTTAAAAATAAAAAAGAAAGAAAAAGAGTAGTAAGGTGTGGTGGTACACACCTTTAATCCCAATGCTTAGGAGGCAGAGGCAGATTGACCTCTGTGATTTCAAGGTGTGGTAGCACACACCTTTAATCCCAATGCCTGTGAGGCAGAGACAGAGAGATCTCTGTCAGTTCAAGGATAGCCTGGTCTACAGAGGGAGTTCCTGGACAAAGATACACAGAGAACCTGTCTCAAACAGCCAAAAGTTAAAAATAAAAATAAAAAAAATGGAGGTTAAAACAAAGCTGCACAAAGATGGAAAATACACAGAGAATCTTGATACTGTATGCTATTATGCTCTCTTTGAATTGTTTGAATGCTGAGGAAGGAGTAACAGCTGCTAAAAGGTATTTGCTTATATATGCTGCTGAATTAATCCAAGATAGGTATTTTGAAAATACCTTGGCTTCAAAATTGAAGTCAAAATGTAAGTTACTTTGGAGAAGAGGATTTGCTTTTGTTTCCACAGGAAATGAGAGGCTGTGAATTCATTCTGAGCTAAGAAAAATCAGGTTTGGTCAAGGAGACTACCTGAGAAATCTCCAGTAGGACAGGTGGCCCAGATGTCAAAGTTCTGCATCCAGAACAGGTTCAAGACTGCTGCCTGAGATGATCAAGACTCACAGGATACTTTAGTCAGGAATGGATTATAACTCTAAATTTTCTTTAGGTACCCATAAGATTATCAGTTTCCCCAACCAGCTGGAAGCAGCTTGGAAAACTATGACCACATTTCAAAAAAATGGACTATGGGTATTTTCCTTTTTTAAAAAAAAAAAAAAGAGGGGGAAGTGGTGTGGGATAATTGTCTGTATTCTGTCAATCATGTTTTAAATAAATGCTGATTGGCCAGACAGGAAGTATAGGTGAGTCAACCAGACAGGAAGTAGAGGTGGGGCGATGAGAACAGGAGAATGCTAGGAAAGAGGAAGCCCATTCCTCTCAGTCCTGCCCAGACCACAGAAGAAGCAGGGTGTAATCTACCCAGCTGAGAAAGTTACCAAGCCATGTGGCTAACATAGATAAGAACAATGAGTTAATATAAGCTACAAGAGTTAACAAGAAGCCTGAGCTAATGGGGCAATCAGCTTTATAACTTATGGAGCTCTCTGTGTGATTTTATCTGTGACTAAATGTCTGGGGGACCAGGCAGGACAGAAACCCCAACATGCAGCCCGGCCCTCATGTTACATAAACAGGGACACAGAGTTTTTGGTTAGGATTGTTTGGTGGTGCATATGGCAGGGTTTTGCACTAATGGGAACAGTCCAGGGTAAAATGGGGTTTCAATGATGATGGAAGGCTGTGTCTGTGATGGTTGTTCTTTGTCAACTTGACATGTCTGGAAGGAGTGGCCTCCATACAGTCTGCCTGTATACATATTCATGGGGCATTTTCTTGATAGCTCATTCATAAAAGAAGACTCCTCTCACTTTGGGTGTGGTTATATAAGAATGACAGCTGACTATGAGCTAGGGCATTAGCCAGTAAGCACAATTCCTTCATGGATTCTGCTTTAGGTCATATGTCCAGGTTCCTGCCTTGAACTTTGGCTGTTCTCCGTGATATATTGTTATCTATAAGCCAAATTAACCCTTGATTGCTTCAAGTTTCTTTGGTCAGTGTTTTAGCAAATCATCAAAGGAACAAATTAGAAAAGACTGGATCCAGAAACCATGGTGAGGGTTTGGGTTTTTGCACAGGGAGACATATGTGTAGGGTCATGGGAAATCAATGTCAGCTACTTGTAAACTAGAAAGCTCATTCTTTCTTGAATAGCTTACCAAGGTGACTAACACCCTACTGATGGACAACTCCATTGCTTTATATAATTCACCAGATAGAGAGAAATCTGTAATGATGGCTTCAGGCCTGGGTTCCCTCACACTCAGGAGTACCTTTGATTGAACCAGAACTAGGTTTTAACATGTCTATGGGGACATTTCTACTTCAGAAAAATACTCAGTTGGCTTAGGTTATGAAGGAGTTCCATCATTAAATAAAGCTAAAATATTCTTCAGAGATACTTTTCAACCAGGTGTCTTATTGGCTGTGGAGCTAGCTCTGTAGGTAACATTTGCTTGCAAGCACAAGGACATTAGTTTGATCTCCAGGCCCCATGAGAGAAGGCTGGGCTGGTGGTATGTGCCCAGTGTTGGGAATGGAGACAAAAGTAGATGGTGTTTACTGACCACCAGGCTGGCCCACTAGTCAAGCCCCAAGAGAGGTAATATGTGCCTATATGAGTTCAGCTTTGAGAAAGGAGAGACAATCAGATCCCTATGGTTCACTGGTCTGTCAATACATAGGCCAGAAACAGACAATAAAAGTCAAGGTGATCAGTACTTGTGGAAGGATAACTGATGTTGACCTCTGGTTTCTACATACATGCTCATACACATACTGGCAATCCTGTACAGACACATGTAACAAAACACACATGTATCCATGTATACACATAAAGTAACAGCTATGATCTAATTGAAACCATGATCTTTTGTGGTGGGCATACAGGATGAGTGCACAAAACCTATAATAATAAGTAATGTCATTCTGGGGAAAATATTGAGATATGGAAACATTTGAAAGACAAATAAAAATCACTAGACCAGGGCTAGCAAATTACTCCTTAGTGAATAGGTATGCTTGCTGCCCAGACTCACTACCTCAGCTCAGTGCTCAGGATCCACATGGTAAAATGAGAAAATAGACTCTCAAAAGTTGTGCTCTCACCTCCACATGCACACTGTGATGGCATGTTATATGTGTGAGCATACACACACACACACACACACACACACACACACACACACACACACGTTCTATCTCTAAAGTGTAATTGGGATTATTAAAGCCAAAGAGTTGTATAAAAGAAACACACCACAAACACACCTCAACCTTGAAGATATATATTACCTCGGAAAAGATTTTCCAATCAAATGAACCTAAGAAACAAGCAGGTATAGCTATCCTAATATCTCACAAAATAGACTTCAAACTAAAATCAATCAGAAGAAATGGAGAAAGACACATTATACTCATCACAGGAAAAATCCATCAAGATAAAATCTCAATTCTAAACATGTATTCCCAAATAAAAGAGCACACACATACGTAAACAAAATCTTACTTAAGCCTAAATCACACATCAACCTCCACACACTAATAATAGGAGACCTCAACACTCCACTCTCCCCCAATGGACAGGTCAACCAGACAGAAACTTAACAGAGAAATAAAAGAACTAACAGATCTCATGACTCAAATGGACTTAACAGACATCTACAGAGCATTTCACCTAAGCATAAAAGAATATACCTTCTTCTCAGCACTTCATGGAACCTTCTCTAAAATTGATCACATGATTGTTAACAAAGCAAACCTCAACAGAAACATAAAAATTATAATAACCCTCTGTATCTTATCAGATCACCATGGCTTAAAGTTAGAATTTAACAGCAACACTAATTGCAGAAAGCCTACAAACTCGTGGAAATTGAACATGCTCAACTGAACCACTGCTGGGTCTAGTAAAAAGAAAGGAAGAAATATAAGGCTTCCTAAAATTCAACAAAAATGAAGGTACAATATACCCAAAACCTATGGGACACTGTGAAAGCAGTGCCAAGAGGAAAGTTCAATGCACTAAGTGCCTACATAAAGGAAGTGGAGAAATATCACACTAGTGACTTAATAGTGCACCTGAAAGCTCTAGAACAAAAAAAAAGAGTAGATTATAGGAAATATTCAAATTGAGGACTGAAATCAATAAGGTAGAAACAAAGAAAACAATACAAAAAATAAAATAAAGAGCTTATTTTTGAGAAAATCAACAAGATAGACAAATCCCTATCCAAACCAGTCAAAAAGCAGAGAGAGACTATCAAAATTAACAAAATTTGAAATGAAAGGGGGTACATAACAACAGACATTGAGGAAATTCAGAAAATCATTTGGTCATACTACAAAATCCTGTACTCCACAAAATTGGAAATGCTAAAATAAATGGACAATTTCCTGGATAGACACAACATAGCAAAATTAAATCAAGACCAGGTGAACAATTTAAATAGAAATAAATTCTATTTCCTGCAAGGAAATAGACACAGTCCTCATAAGCCTCCAATTAAAAAAAAATCCCAGGGCCAGAGAAGAATTCTACAAGAACTTTAATGAGGAGCTAATACCTATACTCATCAAAATGTTCCACATTATAGAAACAGAAGGAACATTGCTAAACTCTGTTTCTGAGGCCTGATACTCTGATGCTTAAACCACACAAACACTCAACCAAGAAAGAGAATTACAGACTAATATTATTCAAGAATATAGACATAAAAATACTCAATAAAATACTGGCAAACTGAATCCTATAACACATTAAAAATCATCCACCATGCTCAAGTTGGTTTCACCCCAGAGATGCAGATATGGTTCAACATATGAAAATCTATCAATGTAATACATCATATAAATAAACTGAAAGAAACACATTATATGATTATCTCATTAGATGCTGAATAAGTGTTCAAAAAATTCAACATCCCTTCATGATAAAGGTCTTAGAGAGACCAGGGATACAAGGAACATATCTAAGCATAATAAGAGCAATATACAGCAACCCAACAGCCAACATCAATATAAATGGAGAGAAACATAAGGAATTTCACTAAAATCAGTAAAAAGATAAGGTTGTGCATTCTCTCTATATCTATTAAGCATAATTCTTGAGGTTCTGATTAGAGCAATAAGACAATGAAAGGAGATCAAGGGGATTTAATATGGAAAAAAAAGAAGTCAAACTTTCACGATTTGCAGATGATATGATATTATACATAACTGACCTAAAAAATTCTACCAGGAACTCTTATAGCTGATTAAATACCTGAAGTTATGCTACAGGATACAAGATCAACTCAAATAAATCAGTAGCCCTCTTATATACAAAATGATAAAGAAGCTGAGAAAGAAATCAGAAAAACATCACCCTTCAAAATAGCCACAAATAGCATAAAATATCTTGGGGATAACACTAACCAAAGAAGTGAAAGACCTGTTCAACAAGAACTTTAAGTCTTTGAAGAAAGAAAGTGAAGAAGATACCAGAAAAAGAAAGATCTTTGATGCTCTTGGATAGGTAGAATCAACATAATAAGAACAGCAATCCTACCATAAGCAATCTATAGATACAATGCAATCCCCATCAATATCCCAACACAATTTTTCAGAAACCATGAAAGAACAATACTCAATTTTATATGAAAAAAAAAACAGAAAAAACAGGATAGCCAAAAGAATTCTGTACAATAAAAGAACTTCCAGAGTTTCCTATCATCAAGCTCTATTATAGGGCTACAATTATGAAACAGCTTGGTATTGTCGTTAAAAAAAGACAGCTTGATCAATGGAATCAAATTGAAGATATGAATATTAATCCAAATACCTATGAACACCTGATTTTTGACAAAGAAGCTAAAATTATAAGATGGAAAAAAAAGAAAGCATCATCAATAAATACTGCTAGCATAACTGAATGTCAACATGTAGAAGAATGAAAAAAGATCCATATCTATCCCCATGCACAAAACTCAGGTCCAAATGGATTAAAGACCTCAATGTAAATCCAACCACACTGAACCTGATAGAACAGAAAGTGAGAGGAAGCTTTTAATGCATGGGCACAGGAGATTACTTCCTAAATATAAGACCTGTAACGCAGACACTGAGAGCAACAATAAATAAATGGGACCTCCTGAAACTGAGAAGCTTCTGTAAAGCAAAGGACGCAGTCAATAATAAAAAAGGCAGCCAACTGAATGGGAAAAGATCTTTACCAACCCCACATCAGACAGAGAACTTATTTCCAAAATATACAAAGAACTTAAGAAATTAGACATCAAAATTTCAAAGAGTTCAATTAAAAATGGGGTACAGATCTAAACAGAGAATTCTCAACAGAGAATCTCAAGTGGCTGAAAGACATTTAAGTAAATGTACAACATCCTTAACCATGTGGGAAATGCAAATCAAAATGACTCTGAGATACCAACTTACACCAGTCAGAATGGCTAAGAGCAAAAACACCAATGACAGCTTATGCTAGAGAGGATGTAGAGTAAGAGGAACACTCCTCCATTGCTATTGGAAATGCAAACTTGTACAACCACTCTGAAAATCAGTATGGTGGTTTCTCAGAAAATTGGGAGTCATCCTAACTCAGGACCCAACAATATCATTCTTGAGCATATGCCCAAAGGATGTTAAATCATACTACAATAACATTTGTTCAACTATGTTCATAGTAGCATTATTTATAATAGCCAGAATCTGGAAACAACCTAGATGCCTTTCAAATAAAGAATGGATTTTAAAAGAATGTAGTATTTATACAATAGAGTACTACTCAGTGGTAAAAATAATGAGATCTTGAAATTTGCATGCAAACAGATAGAACTAGAAAAAAGCATCCTGAGTGAGAAAGCTCAGGCCCCAAAAGATGAATATGCTATGTACTCTCTCATAAGTGGATAACCAGCCTATAGCCCATGATTGTAGAGAAGATGAATATGCTATGTACTCTCTCATAAG
>NC_022013.1:15511937-15517300 GCF_000317375.1 Microtus ochrogaster | reverse complement strand
AACCAGCCTATAGCCCATGATTGTAGAGAAGATGAATATGCTATGTACTCTCTCATAAGTGGATAACCAGCCTATAGCCCATGATTGTAGAGAAGCTAAACAGCAAGGTGATCCCTAAGAAAAACATATAAATTCACCTGGATAGGGGAAATAGAGAAGATCACCTGACAAAATTGGGAACATGGAGGTGGTTGGGGGGAGAAGGGTGGAAGGGGAAAAGAAAGAGAGAAGGGGAGGGGGGGAGAACTTGAGGGAACTGGATAGTTGAGATGAGGGACCAAAATAGATAAAAAGCAAGGAAAGAGATATCTTGGTTGAGGGAGCCATTATTGGTCTAGCAAGAAAACTGGCACTAGGGAAAATCCCAGGAATCCACAAGTATGACTCCAGCTAAGCTTCTAAGCAATAGAGGAGAGGGTGTTTGAACTGGCCTTGCCCTGTAGTCAGATGGATGGCTACCTTAAATGTCACCATAGAACCTTTATACAGCAACAGATGAATAATACAGAGGCAGAGAGCCACAGCAGAGCACTGGGCTGGTTTCCCAAAGTCTAGTTGAAGAGTAGGAGGAGTGAGAATATGAACAAAGAGGTCAAGACCATGATGGGGACACCTACAGAAACAGCTTACCTGAGCTAATGGGAGTTCAACAACTCCAGCTGGGCAGGGAGGATTCAGCATTGGACCAAACTAAACCTGAATGTAGGTGACAGTGAATGGCGGGAAGACTGTGTGGCCACTGGCAGTGGCACCAGAATTTATCCCTACTGCTTATACTGGCTTTTTGGGAACCCATTCTCTTTGGATGTATACCTTGCTCAGCCTAGATATAGTAAGGAGGGCCTTTATCCTTCCCCAAAGCAATGTACCATACCCTCTCTGAGGAGTGGATAGGGGTAGGGGAGGGAATGGGGTGGAAATGGAAACTGAGTTTGGTATGTAAAGTTAACAAAGATAGTTTGTTTTCTTTTCTAAAAATAAAATAAAATAAAAAGTGCTTGTTCATGATAAATATAATCATTTCTTCAAAAACTCTCTTCCAAACAGTATTTAATTTTTTTGACAGATACATCTTAACCTATAGTTTAGTTGAAGAGTCATTAACCTTTTATTATTTTCATTACCAAAAATGTTAACTCAATGCATATAGCAATGGGTAAGCAAATGCATTGTCATGAAACACTTCAAATTCTTCTGAGGCAAGGGCTATTTTGACCTGACTTTGATGAACAGTAATAGTCTGTGTCATATGTGAGGTCCCTCTCTGACCCACACCAATAATTCACTGAACTGTTGTGATAGTTCTAATTGCCTACATGACAGCAAGGAAAGCCCTGTGAAAAGAATTTCAGAATGGGACTCTTTAGATTAGGTTGGCCTATTGCCATGTCTGTGGTAGAATTATGTTGATTATATGAAGGCATACCCCCTCTGGCTAGTCCCACCGACTGAGCAATGTGTCCTTGATTGGTGAGCGTGAAAAAACAAATTGAGCACTGGCTTGTGTGCTTGCATTCTTTGCTCTCTGCTCATGACTGTAGATGGGATGTGACTAGCTTCTTAGGCTTTCTGCCACCTTGACTACCATGAAATGATGGTTTGCAAGCTGAGATTATGAACTGAAGTAACTATCCTCCATCTCCTTTACATTGTTTGTAAAGGTATATTATCTCAGTAATAGGAAACAGAGCTAAGATAACTATGGTTTTAAAAAGTGTTGATTGAACAGTCAACATCAAACTAAATGGAGAGAAACTCACAGTGATCCCACTGAAATCAGGAACAAGACAAGATTGTCCACTCTCTCCATATTTATTCAATATATTTCTTGAGGTCCTAGCTAGAGCAATAAGACAATAAAAGGAGATCAAGGGGCTACAAATCTGAAAAGAAGAAGTCAAACTCTCACTAGTTGAGATGATATGATAACTTACAGAAACAACCCCAAAAATTCTTTCAGGGAACTTCTACAACTCAAACACTTTCAGTAACTTAGCAGGATACAAGATTAACTCAAAAAATCAGGAGACCTCATTTACACATTTGATAAATTGGCTGAGAAAGAAATCATAGAAACATCACCCTTCACGGTAGCCACAAATAATATAAAATATCTCAGAGTAACTCTAAACAAACAAGTCGAAGACCAATATGACAAGAAGTTTGAGTCTTTGAAGAAAGAAATTGAAGAGGACACCAGAAAATGGAAAGATCTCGCATGCTTTTGGGTAGGTCAAATTAATGTAGTAAAAATGGCAGTCATAAAGCAATCTACAGGTTTAATGCAATTCTTCACAGACTTCAAAATATAATACTCAACTTTATATGGAAAAGCAAAACACCCAGGATAGCCAAAACAATCCTGCACTATAAAGGAACTTCTGGAGGTACCACATTGTACCCCTGACTTCAAACTCCACTACAGAGCTACAGTACTGAAAACAGCCTGGTATTGGCATAAAAACAGACAGGAGGACAAATGGAACTGAATCAAAGACCCAGATGTTAATCCACACACCTATGAACACCTGATTTTTGACAAAAAGCAAAAATTATAAAATGGAAAAAAAGCGTATTTTAAAAATGTTGCTGGCATAGCATACCACCATGTAGAAGAATGAAAATATATTAATATCTATCACTATGCACAAAACTCAAGTCCAAATGGATCAAAGACATCAACATAAAGCCAACCACATTGAACCTCATAGAAGAAAAAATGGGAAGTAAACTTGAATGTACTGGCACAGGAAACCACTTTCTAAATATAATGCTACTAACACAGACACTGAGGGAAACAATAAATAAGTGGGACTTCCTGAAATGGAGAAGCTTCTGTAAAGCAAAGGACACCGTTAACAAGACGAAATGGCAACCTACAGAATGTGAAAAGATTTTTACGACTCCCATGATGGAGGAGGGTCATTTGTCTATCAGTTGCTTTCATTGGTTAATTAATAAAGAAAACTGCTTGGCCTGATAGGTTAGAACATAGGTGGGTGGAGTAGACCAAACAGAATGTTGGGAGAAAGACACAGATTCAGACAGTCACCATAGCTCTTCTCTCCAAGATGGATGCAGGTTAAGAATATTCCAGGTAAGACACCACCTTTGCTACACTCATTAGAAATGGGTTAATCAAGATGTGAGAGTTAGCCAGTAAGAGGCTAGAGCTAATGGGCCAAGTGTTTAAAAGAATACAGTTTCCATGTAATTATTTTGGGTAAAGCAAGCCGGGTGGCAGGAGGCAGCCTGCTGCTCCTTCTACAGAGGGGTGCTCACTCCATCTACACTCCCACATTAGATAGAGGGCTGATCTCCATGATATATAAAGAACTCAAGACTTTGGTCATCAAAAGAACCAATAATCCAATTTTTAAAAAAATGGAGTACAGACATAAACAGAGAACTCTGAACAGAGAAATCTAAAATGGATGAAAGACACTTAAGTAAATGCTCAACATCCTTAGCTACCAGAGAAATGCAAATCCAAACAACTCTGAGATTCCATCTTACATCTGTAAGAAAGGCCAAGATCAAAAACACTGATAACAACTTATGTTGAAGAGGTTGTGGGGTAAAGGGAACACTCCTACATTGCTGGAGGGAGTATAAACTGGTAGAGCCCCTTTGGATATCACTATGGCAATTTCTCAGAAAATTAGGAAACAACCTTCTCAAGACCCAGCAATGCCACTTTTGGCTATATACCCAAAGGATGCTCAGTCATACCACAAGAACATGTGCTCAACTCTGTTCATAGCAGCATTCTTTATCCTAGTCAAAACCTGAAAACAACCTAAATAAATGCTCCTGTACCAAAGAATGGATAAGGAAAGTGTGGTACATTTGCACAATGGAGTACTACACATCAGAAAAAAAATAACAACATCTTGAATTTTGCAGGCAAATGGATAGAACTAGAAAACGTCATATTGAGTGAGGTAATGAACCCAAAAAGATATATCATATGTACTCACTCATATGTGGATTTAGACATAAAACAAACAAAAAAAAACAGCTTACAAATTACAATCCCAAAGAACCAAGACAATAATGAGTATCCTAAGAGAGACATACATGGATCTAATCTACATGGAAAGTAGAAAAACACAAGATATCCGGAGTAAATTGAGAGCATGGGGCCATGTGAGAGGGTAGAAGGGGAAGGGAGAGGAAGAGAGGTGAGCAGAGAAAAATGTATAGCTCAATAAAATCAATTTTTAAAAGTGTTGATTATGTTCACTACTTATTCATCATTGGATATTGATATATCAAATAATCAGGTAAATTACACTGTTTAAATGAAGAAAATCAAATCAAAATGACACAGTTTACATGTTTAGCATTATCCTTGTGGAGAGAATTAGGATAAGAGCATTCATGCATGACTCCTTCTGTATATAACGACCTTCATTTCTGTACACAAACACACACACACACACACACACACGTTATTTAAAGTCTAGAATAAAATGAGTTAAGTACAGAATGGGGAAAAACTATGCTTCAAAAAAGCTTGCCTTGCAAGCATGATGATCTGGGTTCCATTTCCAAAGCCCAAATCAAGTTGATGTGAGGGTACATACTAGGCATACCAGTAGTGAGGAGACAAAGAGGACAAGACCTCTTTGGGTCACTACCACTAAGCATAGACACAGCTGGGAGCTCCAAACCACTGAAAAGTACTGGGTCAAATGATGAACTGTGTTCTTCAGGAACATTAGAGATTTCTGTCTGCCTTACTTTTGAATCCACACAGATTTACACACATACACACACACACATACACACACATTTACACACACACAAACACACACATTCACACACACAAACACACAAACATAAACACACACAAACACACACACATACACACATACACACACATTTACACACACACATACACACACACAAACACACATACACACACAAACACACAAACACACACTCATACACACACAAACACACACATACACACACAAACACACACACATATACACACACAAACACACACACACAAACACACACACACATACACACACACACACACACACACTAATTGTAATTATCCGTATGACTAACCGGGTATCCCGTGGGCAGCATCATTGACCCACACTGCTGTGTGACTTTGTGAGTACTTACTGTAGGGGCATCCATAGACCTCACAAACACACACACAAACACACATACAGACACATACACACATACACACACACACACACATACACACACTAGTTGCAATTATCCATATGACTAACCGGGTATCCCGTGGGCAGCATCATTGACCCACACTGCTGTGTGACTTTGTGAGCACTTACTGTAGGAGCATCCATAGACCTCACATACACACACTAATTGTAATT
>NC_022013.1:15502274-15509392 GCF_000317375.1 Microtus ochrogaster | reverse complement strand
CACTGTGACTTTGTCCATGTGAGCACTTACTGTAGGAGCATCCATAGACCTCCACTCGCATGCCGATCCTCCCACTCGGGTTCCACTCCAAAGGCACAAAGCGAACAAAGCGGGTTCTCACAGAGTGTAGCAGCTTGTGGTGCACGACACTGTCAGCATTCATGTTTCCTACAAATGTCTGAAGAGAGAGGGAAACTCAGTGAGCTCTACAGTACCAAGACATGTCAATAGAAGTGTGCATGCTTCGCCAATCAGACCTTTGGGGAAGGACAGCAACAAAAGCCCTAGTGTCTCTGACATTGCTCTGATGTGGGTTACAGCCCTATCCCAGGCTTTACAGTTTTTCTTGAGTACCAAATATTTTAGTTTATTTTTCTGTACATTTGTGAATGATATTTACTTGAAAATAATCTCACATTCTGAAGAGACAGTTAGTGGTTAAGCATACTTTCTGCATATCTCACTACCCAGGGCCAGTGTGGTCAGGGACCTTAGATGAAAACATAAAATCACCACTTTACTAAGCCAGAGTAATGTCTAATTATATTCTTGATAGTTATCCTTGTTCTTTATGATATTCCCCTCTATATCATCCATGCCTAGCTACATTTTATCAATAAAAAAGTTGTAAGATATGACACTTGAAAATTTAAAAAGTTAACCTTAGCATGAAGCTCCAGTTTCCAACCTGTCCATACTCACTGTGTACTATAACATAACTGACAATCCCCTCCTTAAAGGAAATGGACTTTGCTGAAATAATTGCCAATGTTTTTCAGGCCAGTTATTACACTAAGCTTGTAACATCATCATCACCGTTAAAAAAAAATAACAAAAACAAAAACAAAAAAAAGATCTAGTGCTAGAAGGAAAAGATAGGAGGAAATGAATCTTCAAATCAGTCACCCAGTAGTTAGAAATTAGACTGATTTTCAGCTCCAAGACTTTCAATTCTCTGATCCCAAGACTCATACTTGTTTTAGTAGTTTCCACTCCCTAGCTATGCAGTCAATGGGTTTTACAGGAAAGAACCAGCACAGTTTAATTACGTATGTAGTTTACTTTTCTGTTAATTTGTGATTGGTGTTTATTTGAAAAAAATCCCCTGTTCTGAAGAGACAGTTAGTGGTTAAGCATGCTTTCTGCATAGCCCACTACCCAGGGCTACTGTGGACAGGGATCTGAGAAAAAATATGAAATCACCACTTTACTAAGTGTAGGAGGTCCTTCTGTCTATGTGTTGCTTTTATTGGTTAATGAATAAAGAACTGCTTTGAGTCCATCATAGGATAGAACAGAGCTAGGTGGGGAAAACAAAACTAAATGCTGGGAGGAAGAAGGCAGAAAAAAGGGAGAAGGCATAGAGCTGCCTGAGATAGACTTGCTGAAACTTTGCTGGTAAGACACAACCTTGTGATGATATACTGATTAATAGAAATGGGTTAAATTAATATGTAAGTGTTAGCCAATAAGAAGCTAGAGCTAATGCACCAAGCAGTGATTTAATTCACTTGGTTTCTGTGTGATTATTTTGGGTCTAAGCTAGCCTGGTGGTCAAGAAGAACAGCGAACTCCCTCATCCTACAAGCCAGAATAATGTCTAACTAGATTCTGAATAGTTAGTTATCTTTACACAGGTAAGTGAAAACCTCACTCCTCATCAAGGCAAATTTTTCTTGAAACAGAGAAGCCATTACAGAAAAACACAACTGAAAAGTTGCCCAGTCCCAACAGATACATGTACAGTATAACTCCAGCACCAAAGGCTGAGAGAACATTATGGAAGTGATACAGGAAAGATGGTTAAGAGCTACAGGAACAGCAAGTTTCCTATAAGATTAAGTCATCTATGAATGTCAGGAAAGCTACAACCATGAACTCTCAACCATATGGCTTCCTAAATAAGATGCAAACAAGCATAGCAGCCATAGATGTGTTAATAGGAAAGGGGGGGAATTCCTGAGGCTTTAGTCCTAGAAAAGGAAGCACAGGCCACTGGTTATCCACTATAAAATGTTTAGTCCTAAAATCAGTTATATCCAGGTTACTGAATATGTTTTATATAAACACACACACACTTGTAAGTACACAAAAATATGTATACAATATGTATATTTTATATAATATTCATGTGATATATAATATATATGACCAATTTATAGAAAAAGAGGATATAAATTTGAGAAAGAAATGGGGTAGTACATGTGATGGGTTGGAGGGAGGAAATAAAAGGAGGAAGTGATATAAATATATTTTAAGTTCAAAATTAAAAATAAATCTTATTAAAAATAAATATTTTCTGTAAAAGTGTAAATAACATAGTTTGGATTCCAATATCCATATGATGAGTTTGGCATGGATCCATTCACACCTGCAATCCAGCACTAAAGGGGGAAGAGAGAGTAGTGTTGCTGGGACTTGCTAAAACTAGCTCAAACCCAAAAGCTTAGAGTTCAGCAAGAACTCAAAGGACAAAGGCACAGAATGACAAAAAGGCAAACACATGAACATCTCATCCAGACTCTGTGCATTTGCATAGACAAACTCATGTGAATACATATGTACATATATACCACACACACATATATGCTTCATATGTGAAGATGTGCACGCATGTGTGCACATGCACACACATACACAAAACATAGCACAAGTCCTGTGAAGTCTAATTGAGTTATGTCTCATAACCTTTATCTGCATGACTGATTATTTTAGACTTATATTTCTTTTCTACTGATGGAACACAAAGGCTTAAATCTCATCTTGAAAGAGAGAGAGAGAGAGAGAGAGAGAGAGAGAGAGAGAGAGAGAGAGAGAGAGAGAGAGAGAGAGAGAGAGAGAGAGAGAGAGAGAGAGAAAGGAAGGATGGATGGATGGAAGGCGGAAAGGAAGAAGAAAACAAAATATCCATAAGAAAACTCATCAGTTAAACCTTTTAAAGCAGGCTATTTGGTATCTGTGTGTTTATGCTGAACAAATGTTCCCATTGTACATGCCAAGTTGTCTCTGTCCCATTGACAGCCTGTGAGCTAACAACACTCAGAGGTCTGTGTTTCAGAGTCAGGATTGTCCTTCTCAGCTTCAGTAAACTATAGAGAGTCCACCTACTCATGTGCAGTGACAGTTATAGCAACCAATAGAGATCTGATTCCCTCCTAATGGCCAAAGTAAACACTAAAAAATTAGATTTTGAGATGTAGAGAGAGAGAGAGACATGAGTGAGAGAGACAGGTATAAACAGAGACAAAGAAAGATTCCTAAAGGACATACTTGTGAAATTACCATTGTTTGAAAGTATATTGTGTGTTCTAAAGTAGGGACTTATTAATACCTGTTATCCCCATGCAAATATTTAAAAACCAGCATCTCTAAATACTATCCTAAGGCCTGTTTCTCTAAGAGGGCAAACTAGAGGAAAATAAATCTGGAAGCTCAGAGCTATTCACAAAGGCATTGCCTTTTATTTGCTAAGATACCTTTAATAAGATATGAGGTGATTAGCATGCAAACCACAGAGTTAAAGCTGATATGCATAAATACACTCCAGCTTGCGTGTTCACAACTGCTCTTCTGCGGCGTGTGATAAAGTGGATTTCCATCAGGCACTCAGATAATGGAAAGGAAGAAGTTTGGCCGAAGCGAGGTGTTGGCCACTCCTGGTGACTGAGGAGGATTGTAAAACATTGCATTTTAGGAGATAAAAGGGAAGAAAAATCAAAACATTGGATTCTCCTCTAAATTCTAGCTTTCTTTTAATTCATGATAAATGTGTGCTTTGTCATTTTAAATGAACAGAAACATATCTCTTATTTTACAGGCCAGTCACAAGTTTATTCTAAAAGACCTCTCCCTATCTGAGAGTCCTGTAGAAATGTATTTGTAGCTTTGTGGATAGTGGAGAGAGACGTTTGACCCATGTTATATTTCTCTGTTATGTAACAGTTTCTCTGGGATTAAAACATTCTATTCTGCAGGAAGCTCCTCAAACAGGAAGGAGCTCAAAAAATAGCTCCAGGAAGTCCCTGGACCTGACCAGAGTAACTCCGTTCACTAGGCCCCTCCCTGTGGAATTAGCAATAACACCCAAAATCCATGTTCAGAAAAGCAGAGCCAAGCTTCAGAGAAGACACTCCGACCAGAGCCACTGGCTGGAAGACAGCAAAAGGCAGCCAAGCTGCTGAAAAACTGTAGGCCACCTGAGGAACCTGGAGAGGACACTTTCCAATGTGCTGAGCTACCTGCAGCTTGTGCAGTGTGGTGGGCTGCAGCCTCCCAGCGCTGTGAGCTGTCACCCATGGAGCTGGGCCTTGATGGTGAGTCATTTATGGTCCTGTAAACAACTCATCCTCTATACTCCTGTAAGTAATCCCAATAAAACCCATTAGTTTACCAAGTTGAACTGGTGGTATCTGAGCTTTTGTCTGTCATCAGTTGCCTGTCTAAAGTAAACAGACTTCTGTTACATCTCCCCAGGAAAAGATTTGTCACACATACCCCCATATCATCCTGCCTCCTTTTTCTGGTTTTGGCTTCCATAAAAGGAAGAATACAAGAATTTCAGGAAATGATATGTCTTAGCTGAAATGGGTACAAGTTAATGCGATTCAACTTGCAGATGGTGTAAAAGTGATACTGATTCGGTAGAATATGCACATCCAGTGGTGATGAGCTGTCTGGTCCTCTCTTCTTGTTTGCTGAACAGTATGAGTGAGTTGACACTGCCGCCAGCCACAAACATAAACTGCTGGCACATGGTTGCTGAGCTAGGTGTCATTTGTTGCATGCATTTATAATGTGGAGTAGACTTGTCAGGATGCAAATTTCTGAAGGATGTGTAGACAGCCATCTGGGTATTATGCTTGTGTTCATAGGTAGGTTAACGATACCTATGCTGACGGAACCAAATTAGGACAATCAGGCACTCATGCCCATCCTTTACCTCTAAGAAGCACCCACCCCTGACTGTTCAGATAGAAGACTACCTCACGTATGACATGTATGCTAACTCCAGTGTCTCTCTCATTAGAAACCTCTCCAGGGCATTTAGCATTTTCTTAGTACTACACATCCCTGGCCCAGCCTCTGACACTCATGATCTTGCATGGTAAAAGACCACCTGGACAGCTTTCTCTTCTTCAGTTTTGTGACCTCAGCTGATAGACACCCTCCTAGTCATAAGAGAAAGCAAAATAAAAACAGAAGTCCTAGTATTGGAGACTTTGTTGTTAATTTATCTGCACTGAAGTTATTCTCCATGCAAATCTTATCAGATGTAATGTTTGCAGATACAACATCTAGAACTCCATCTTAATTTAATACACGTCCCTTTATGTTCCCAGTGACAAGAAACTATAAACTTAATGAAAATTACATCCTACCCAAAAAAGGTTGAGCGTAGTGATTTAATTTATTCCTTCACCTACTAGAGGTGCCATTTGAAGAATAACATGGAGACCTAGACAAACACACACACACACACAAAAAAAAAAAAAAAAAAACAAAAAAAAACAAGCCATTCCTCCGTATGTGGGACCCAAGACAATGGAGCTTCTAGATTCCTCCCATAACTCTCCTTCTCAAGGTTGCTAGTCCTAGGGACAGGAGATGGGGCAGTCGGGAAACTGATTCACATCCAAGGGGCTAGGAGATGGGGCAGTCAGGAAAGTGATCCACACATAAGAGGTAGGAGATGGGGCAGTTGGGAAAGTGATCCACATAGAAGCATGAGAACCAGAGGTCAATATCTTGAACCTACATGAAAAGGTAAGTACAAAAGGGCAAATGTGTAATCACAGCACTGGGCAGGTGGTGAAAGAATCCTTGAAGCTCATTGGACAATAGCCTAACTAAATTTGATTGGCAGATTCCAGGTTCTGTCTCCAAAAATAAGGCATAGAGATGGTTCAGTGGACAGAGACTTATACTCAGCCTTAGAGGCATGAGTTTAATCCCTAGATACTAAAAGTTAACAAGAGGTAGCTGACTACTGAAGGTTCTGACTCCACGTATGTGCTGTGGTAGATACACCTGGCCACAGATACACATAAGTAGATAGATAGATAGATAGATAGATAGATAGATAGATAGATAGATAGATAGATAGATAGATGATAGATAGATAGAATTTAAAAGATAAAAAGCAGTTGAGAAAAACATCTTATGTGAACCTCTGATTTCTGTATGCTATTTGCAAACCTGTGCACACACAGGTGCACATGTGTGTGCACACAAATAAAAAGTAAAAGTGATTATTCATTACCCTATTTCCTTATCATTTACTTAGCTTTATGAACCATCATGATTCCCTAGAATTTATTTTTACTATCTTCTATCAATAACTTAAATTTAAGTAAAGTTCTTTGTACATTCAAAGTTGTAAACATCAAAAAAGGTTTATTAACAAGGTGATATTGAAGTAGAAGTGGATGATGCCTCAAATCACCTTGTCCCTGACAATACAATAACCTTTGATTTGTAAGGAAACTCTTTTAGTAAGTAACTACAACTTATTTTCATATCAATCATAATCTTGTCAGCTGTACAAGCAATGGATTAGCTTCCTCATAACTTGTGTTAGTGTGTGGTTCAACTGTTGCTACAATATAAATAAATCATGTCCAGCAAAAGTGTTGGTTATTTCATTCACTTTATTCCTGACACAATACCAGAGCAACTTAAGGGAGAAAGGGTTCATTTCTATGGAGGGTTAGAAAGGTATCATGCCCATTATGCATGGCAGCAGGAACAGAGAGACTTGTGGTCACATTGCATAGAGAGTTAGGAGGCAGAGAATGAACAGGAACATGGTAAGGACTATAGAGCCTCCAAGCTCACTCCCAGTCAATAATCCACTTCCTCCAGTGAAGCTCCATCTCCTGAAGGTTCCACAACATTCTCAAACAATACCACCAGCTTATGGTGGAATGTTTTGCATTCAAACCACAACATCAACCAAGGGCTAAACAGATATATGGGTTTTTGCCCATTAATTTGGATGATTCAGACAAGTAGTTATTCATAAAAGTTAGCCGGGCGGTGGTGGCGCACGCCTTTAATCCCAGCACTTGGGAGGCAGAGGCAGGTGGATCTCTGTGAGTTCGAGACCAGCCTGGTCTACA
>NC_022013.1:15499875-15502174 GCF_000317375.1 Microtus ochrogaster | reverse complement strand
AGAGCTAGTTCCAGGACAGGCTCCAAAACCACAGAGAAACCCTGTCTCGAAAAACCAAAAACCAAAAACAAAAACAAAAACAAAAAGAACAACAACAAAAAAACCCAAAAAACAAAAGTTAAAGGCACATTGGTATTAAAATAGTGAATGCCAAAACCTTCCATTGCTGGTGAACTTTTACAGCTCCAGTTGCGTGGAGGATACGAGGTGTTAAAGTGATTGTTGACAAGCATGTCTTATGTTTATGTTTCCATCTCTACACTGCAAGTGCGACACCAATATGCATGCAGCTCTGCCATATGCTGCACACTTGGGAAGACTGAAACACTCGCTTAGCAAAATCAGGCTTTGCACAGTCAACTAAGGAAAGACAATGCATTTGCCCTTATGAGAAACAAATAGAAAGCTTTCCTCCCTACTCAATAGAAAGCTACCTTATCAAAGTTGACAGCAGGGCTAGGCCTTCTATTCTTAAATCTAGAGATGTCTGTAAGGCCTAGGCAGAGAGATAAGAGGGAGCTCACTTATGTGTCTAAGGTAAGACCCCAGAGCAAAGGGGGTAATGAAAACTAAGATATAAGCATGGCTAAGCTTGTTAACCAATTCACTGGCAATGGCTCAAGGGATGTGATCCTGCATGTATGCTTGTGTGCCTGACAGTGGCTCCTGAATGTTCCTGCTAACTGCATGCAGAAGATTAACCATATGCTCCTCTTGTTGCCACATGGCAAATGAAGTGTATTAAATATGAATGTGTGTGTATATAAGATTTTAAATCTATCTGTCCGCTATCTACATCTAGTATTTACCATCTATCAGTTATTGTGTATCTTCCTGCCATCACACTGAAAGCTGCAGGATTTCTTAGCATCACAATGAGTACCTGCAGAATGGACAACAGAATGACACTCGGGATGTGTGCTCTAAGATTCTGAGCTGCTACTATGGAGGTTGGTGTACAGGGACAGTCTAGGACCACCTGCATATCAGATGTTTAAATTAAGATTCAGAATATAGACAAAGCTGCAGCTGTAGCCTCCTTGTCTTTGATAACTTTATTGGGTTTAAGCGATTTAGATAAACTGAGTCATAAATTTTTATATTGATACTAAGAGGTTTGTGTCTGGTCTTCTAAAACAAAAAGTTGTTTCTGTGACAATCACTCCAGGGTAATTAGAAAATCAATAGCTTTGTTAGTAATGGAAAACAGGATACTCACAGAAAAGCTGGATGAAAACTTGTTCAACTGGTCACCTTGGTTACCCTAGGGCAATGCTAGCTCTTAGATGCCCTACTGTTCCCATTTCACCTTGGGACCTGTTCCTTGCCTTTACAGGAGACAGCATTAAAAGCTAGATATAAACTTGTTCTGTGTTTACCTTCAGAATGACTAATTCAGTTTCTTTATTAGCTTTAATTCAAAATCATTACAGAGTATGGAGTTGCAGTCTTGTAAAAGCTGCTAACTTATTATAGACTGTTAAAAAATACAAGTTGGTCAGTCATCCTTAAATTACTTATATGATTAGTTACAGAAATAAGCCTTATTCAGTTCCCTGGATATGTGTTCAAAGTCAAATTTAAAACAAGTAATAAAAAAAACAAAGTTTTTCTAATCAGACTTACCTAGGCAGCCCTCATACTTCAGAGATCTACGGAATATGGCATTTAGAATAATAATTTTAAAGCTTTTTACATTAGACAGAGACTCTGAGATCCTCGCAGTAACCCACAGTCTCCAAAGGTCTTTAATCCATTTGGACTTGAGTTTTGTGCATGTTGATAAATATGGATCTATTTTCATTCTTCTACAGGTTGACATCCAGTTATGCCAGTACCATTTGTTAAAGATGCTTTCTTTCTTCCATTGTATACTTTTCGTTCCTTTGTTGAAAATCGGGTGTTCATAGGTTTGTGGATTAATATCTGGGTCTTCTATTCAATGCCATTGGTCAACATCTCTGTTTTTGTGCCAATACCAAGCTGTTTTCATTACTGTAGCTCTGTAATAAAGTTTGAAGTCAGGAATGGTAATGCCTCTGGAGGTACTTTTATTGTATAGAATTGTTTTAGCTATCCTGGGTTTTTTTTTTCCATATAAAGTTGATTATTGTCCTCTCAAGATCAGTGAAGAATTTTGATGGGACCTTGATGGGGATTGCATTGAATCTATAAATTGCCTTTGGTAGAATTGCCATTTTTATTATGTTGGTCCTCCCAATCCAAGAACAAGGGGAGATCCTTCCATTTTCTGGTGTCCTCTTCAATTTATTTTTTCAAAGACTTAAAGTTCTTGTCA
>NC_022013.1:15497176-15499545 GCF_000317375.1 Microtus ochrogaster | reverse complement strand
AACTTCAAGCACTATATTGAAGAGGTATGGAGAGAGTGGACAGCCTTGTCATGTTCCTGATTTTAGTGGGATGGCTTTAAGTTTCTCTTTGTTTAATTTGATATTAGCTGTCGGCTTGCTGTAAATAGCTTTTATTATATTTACGTATGACCCTTGTATCCCTAATCTCGCCAAGACCTTTATCATAAAGGGGTGTTGAATTTTGTCAAATGCTTTTTCAGCATCTAATGAAATGATCATATGGTTTTTTTTTTTGTTTGTTTTTCAGTTTATTTATATGATGGATTACATTGATAGATTTGCGTATGTTGAACCAGCCCTGCATCTCTGGGATGAAGCCTACTTGATCATAAAGGATAATTTTTCTAATGTGTTCTTGGATTCAGTTTAAGCAACAATGAATAAATGGGACTTCCTGAAACTGAGAAGCTTCTGTAGGGCAAAGGACACTGTCATTAAGACAAAAGGGCATCCTACTGATTGGGAGAAGATCTTCACCAACCCCACATCAGACAGAGAACTTATCTCTAAATTATATAAAGAACTTAAGAAATTAGACTTCAAAATTTCAAAGAGTTCAATTAAAAAATGGGGTACTGAACTGAACAGAGAATTTCTCAACAGAAGTTCAAATGGCAAAAGACACTGAAGGTCATGCTCAACCTCCTTAGCAATCAGGGAAATGCAAATCAAAACAACTCTGAGATACCATCTTATACCTGTCAGAATAGCTAAAATAAAAAACACCAATGATAGCCTATGCTGGAGAGAATGTGGAGTAAGGGAAACACTCATCCATTGTTGGTGGGAATGCAAACTTGTGCAACCACTTTGGAAATCAGTGTAGTGGTTTCTCAGGAAACTGGAAGTCAACCTACCTCAGGACCCAGCAATTCTACCCTTGAAAATATACCCAAGAGATGACCAATCATACTATAAAAGCATTTGTTCAACTATGTTCATAGCAGCATTATTTGTAATAGCAAGAACCTGGAAACAACCTAGGTGCCCCTCAATAGAAGAATGGATGAAGAAGGTATGGCACGTATAAACTTTAGAGTTCTACTCAGTGGTAAAAAACAAAAAACAATGGCATCTTGAATTTTGCATGAAATTGAATGGAAAGAGAAAACACTATCCTAAGGGAGGGGTAACCCTGACCCAAAAAGATGAATATGGTATGTACTCATTCATCAGTGGATTCTAGCCATAAATAAAGGACACTGAGCCTACAATTCGTGGTCCTAGAGAACCTAAATAAGAAGGTGAACCCAAAGAATAACATACAGTTATCCTCCTGGATATTGGAAGTGGACAAGATTGCCTGGCAGGGGTTGGGAGCTCAGGGGTGGGGGTGGGGTGGAGATAAGGGGAGATGAGGATAGAGAAGGGAGAAGGGGAGGATGGAGAGAGCTTGAGGGAATGGGATGGTTGGGATGGAGGAAGGATGGATGTGGGAGCAGAGAAGTAAATATATTAATTAAGAGAGCCATTTTTGGGTTGGCAAGAGACTTGACTCTGGAGTGGTTCTCAGGTGTCCAAGGAGATGTCCCCAGCTTGTTCCTGGGGCAGCAGAGGAGAGGGTGACTGAACTGGCTGTATCCTATAGCCACACTTGTAGGGTTAAATCATCTCTCTGCATTAAAATTCCTGTAGGAGAAATTTTTGATGGTAGTATGACAAAGCTCTGGATTCACCCTGTCCACATTTGCCTGTTGTAATTTTTCCTCAATCATTGTCAGTTCCTTTTCTGCTTCAGCTGTTAATTCTCTGGGACTGTTTAAATCTTTATCACCATCCAAGGTTTTGTCCAAATGAATTATTAGATCAGGTCTTATCCCAATAGCTGGTTGTAGACTGGAAATATCTCCTAACAGTCTTTGAAAGTCATTAAGAGTCCCTAGGCGATCTCTCCTAATTTTTGCCTTTTGTGTCTTAATTTTTTGCAAACCTATTTTATAACCTAAATAATTAACAGAATATCCCCTCTGAATCTTTTCAGGAGCAATTTGCAATCCCCATTTAGGTAAATGTATCTTTATTTCCTCAAACAATCTGTTCAAGGTATCTGTGTTTGAATCGGATAACAAAATGTCGTCCATGTAATCGTATATTATCGATTTGGGAAATTTCTTGCGGATCATTTGCAATGGTTGATTCACAAAATATTGGCTCAAGGAAGGGCTATTTAACATACCCTGGGGGAGGACAGCCCAGTGGTACCTCCTCGAAGGTTGAGAATTGTTATGAGTAGGCACTGTGAAGGCAAATTTTTCTCTATCTTATTTTTGTAAAGGTATAGTGAAAAAACAATCCTTTAAATCAATAACTATGAGAGGCCATCCTTTTGGTAATAAAGAGGGCAAAGG
>NC_022013.1:15491240-15496895 GCF_000317375.1 Microtus ochrogaster | reverse complement strand
TTTGTAATATCTTTTAATATTATTCTCAGAAATATAGGCTCTAGAAGTAGCAGGAATGTTAATTTTGGTATTCCATTGTTGTAATAGGTCACGACCCCATAAATTCATTGCGATATTGGTTACATATGGCCTTAATTTTCCTATTTTTTCCTCTGGCCCTATACATTCAACCCATCTCGTGCTCTGCCTTACTCGAGATAGGGTTCCAATTCCCAGGAGCTGAACATTTACATTCTGGAGAGGCCAATATGGATGCCAAGATTCTGGGGTAATGATACTTACATCAGCACTTGTGTCCAGCAGGCCAGTAATAAAATTGCCATTTACACACACTCTCAGCTTAGGTCTTTGATCATTTATAGAAGTTTGCCAAAATACACATCACTCATCTTTCTGATCATTATTGCTTGTAACAGTAGGCATGGGGCTTCCTAATTGTCCTGACGAGGCACTTCTCTGCAGAAACTGGAAATGACTGAACCATGTTTGCCATGGGGGCCTGTGAGGCCCCCCTCTCACATTTCCCATCTGTATCAGGTTGCCTTATCTATCTCTTGTAGACCTGCAATCATTCGTCCAGTGTCTGCCTTTTCCACATCTTCTACATAAACCTGAAGGCTGAGTCCTCCTATTTCTGTTATTTCTAGAAGATGCATTATTATTATTTCTGAAAATCTGTTGTTTACAATTTCTTTTCATATGACCCATTTTGCCACAATTAAAACATTTGGTATTCTGGTGTCTCCTTTTACCATTGGAAATTGCTTCTTCTACCCATGCTTCAGTGCCATAGTCAAATGTATCAACATTCAGTGTGTGCAAGACCCATTCTTCCAAGGGCTCTGATCTGAGCTTTAAAGGCCCCCAAATACTTTTACATTCCACATTTGCATTTTCATAAGCAAAAGACTCAATCATTATACGTCTTGCTTCTGGGTCAGATATCCCTATTTGTACAGCCTTAGTTAGTCTTTGTAAAAAGTCACTAAAAGGTTCCCTCTGACCCTGTTTAACTCTGACAAATGATTCCATTCTCTGTCCTGGGTCTTGTACCCTGCCCCAAGCCCTTAAGGCTGCTGTAGTACACATGGAGATTGTGTTTTCATCCAAATAAGCTTGTTCCTGAGGGTCATAAAAGAGCCCTTCACCTAGAATTTTATCTAGGGAAATGTCAATTCCCTTCGCCTTTTCCTGCTGTTCTAAAAGTCTAGCTCTTGCCTGAGTAAGCATTTCCATTTCAATTGTGGTCCACTCTCACGGACAGCGGAGCTCAGCTGGAACCAGTCCGAGGGGGTTGCTCTGCTTGTCGTGGCCCAAGATCTTAGCATCTCTTTAACAAAAGAAGCTTGCATCCCAAAAGTCATGACAGCCTGTTTAATTTCTTTGAGATCATTCATACAGACAGGCACCCATTTATCTTCCTTGATGACCCTAGGGTTTCTGGAACCAATCACCTTCTCTGTTGTTATTACTGGAAAGGCAGGTCGAGCTGTAGGTAGAGCTTTGTGGAAATTGTCCCGGAGGGATTTACCCACAGATGTAGTTAAAATTTGCCTTTCTATCCTTTGCTCTTCTTCATCAGAATTAAGAAATTCCTCAATCTTTTCAATTCTATTCACCATTGCCTTCTGCAATGTCTGTATCTCCTGTCCAAAATTATGTTCCAAAGCCTTCATTGAGGATTCTAAAGTATGAAGTTTGTCCATTAGAGATAACTTCTCATCTTTGGACATAATTTTTATGGCATAAACTGTGCCTTCTTGTATTGACAAACTTTCCGCCAATCTGTCATAAGCTTTAGACAAAATTCGATTGTCACATTCAGCAGTTTTGATTCTCTCAGTTAATGTTTCAGTTCCTACAGAAAGGTACTGCTGGAACTTACGATCTATTTCAGCTGTTCCTTCTTCCATAGTAATGAATTTCTCCTTAACATCAGCCTGTGCCTTTTCTAAATTTTGCTCAGTTGACCGAGTCATGTTAAACAAAGATCTGTTCTCTTCCTGGAGAACTTCAAACTGATTCTTGAGAAGTTAGTTGTCATTCTCAATTGTTCTTAAGAGGTCAACCTCTGCCTTAAGAATCCTGGATTCATCTCATAAAGACTTTATCATATTTCTATTATCAAACCATATAGTACCAAGGAAAACTACGAATCCCAGAAAGATCCATAGATGTGGGGTGATAGACACCTCTTGTAAAATCTCCCACATGGTACACTCAAAAAGGCTGTTAAAGTTTTAGTAACGTTTTCAGACATTTTATTTATAAAAGAAATTTTTTTTTACCTGCAATGGGTGGTTCCTACCAGTGGTTGCAAAAGAGAACACTTGAGTCAACGTGGCCTAAGTCTGAAACAGTTGACTCAAAACCAAAAGTTGGAGCAGACACCAGGCTGATAAATAGCAATTGGGGGGGAAGGCCAGGAAGCCCGGCAGAATCAAGGCCGAACTAAGCCACCCACGGGGAGCGGAGGCAGAGCAGTGCTGTGTACTGATCACACTGTTACAGAGGCTCTTGTACCACTGTCGGGCAGGGCGCGGCACACAGACTCGTGGTGCAGGGCCGATTACAAACCGCTGGGGCTAAGTCTCACATCCCATTTGCTGACTTTCTAGCAGGCACCAGGAAAAATCGAGTCACTGTAGATTTTCAGTGACTCAGAATCTCAGCTGCTTCTGCCGACTTAGTCGGGCAGAAGCGAACCGGCAAGGAACAGTGCTGAGATGGTACAATCTGCACAAAGAGAGAGACCTCCGGAGGGGGGTGAAGCTGGCTCCCAGCGGTGTCTCCCCCAGGAGGCTCTGATTCGGGATGGGTATCCGCAAAGCCTCTCTGGGTTGGCCTTATATTCCCAATCCTTCTGTCTCAGTACCCAAACTAGAATACCCAATAGGTATGTGGTACCTGAAATCTTGTTCATGACTTTTGATGAGAAATCAAGTAATAGGAGTTCTAAGACACACTCTTAATGTTGATTCCATAGTAACAGTCACTGGAATGTCATAGCAACTAGTTTCTTCTGCTCCCACTGCTGACCACAGGGCTCTCCATTCTCAAACTAGAGTGTTGCAGAGGAGCAAATAAACTGTCAGCATGGAAGAGTCCACATCTCCATGCTAGCTGCCTACCCAGAGGGTCAGAAAAGAATCTCAAGGTGCTGATGGGTAGTGCTTGTTGTTTCTTCCTTGATGGCATCTCAAGTGTTTACCGTCTAGCAAGTATTGTGTATCTATCTTCCTGATGGTGATAATCAGCTTGCTAACTCCTCCAGCTAGACATGACTACAGCATGGTTTCATGGTCTTTTACTTGCTATTAAGCAGGGAAAAGGTATGCCTGCTGCTGGTTTCATGAAGACCAAAGGATGACCAGAAAGCTTCTTTCACTATATTTTAAAGTATTTCCTCCCAAAGCTTTTTGGTTCATGCCCAGCTATCAGTGTCTGTTCCAGTAAATAAGTCCCAACTTGTTGGTCAGGAAAGCAGTTTCCTTCAAAGATCACCTAATTTTCATGAGTGAGAATTTTGGGGGGAGATAGCAGTCTCGCTGGAAACGGAGCATAAAAGCTGATAACACGTGTCTTTTCCCTTTCACTGTCCTGAGATTTGGCTCCCAGAAGAGGCCATGAAGTTTGGTGTTAGCCTTTAGTACTCTATGGGACAGACCAAGCTGATCATGATCTCCTTGTTCCTGCTCTCATTTTCATTCCAGTGTTCACGTGACTTTATTGGGCCCAAGGATCTGTAATTATGAGTTTTTCAAGCAGTGATTTCCCCCATGGAGAAATTACAAACAAACAAACAAACAGGATTTGCAGTTTTGAAAGAGATTTTTGGAATACAATGGAAGAAAGAAAGAAAAGAAAAGAAAGAGAAAAAGAGTCAAGGAACATTTGCATGCCAAAGGAAGTAATTTCTGGCATCAACTTTGTTGATAAATTGACAGCTGTTTGCTGCAATTTTGAGGTTTGGCCCTGAGTGAATGGAAGCCAAATTAAACACCTGGCAACATACTTTTGACAGTAGAAAAGATCACCTGTAGTGCTGGGGAGAAAGCTGGTGCAGGAATGCTTTCTGTGTGAGCCTGAGGACCTGTGTTCCATCCTTAGGACCCAGGTGTACTTCTATTCCAGTGCTAGGGACAGAGATCAGAGGATCTCTAGGGCTTGCTAGCCAGCCAGTCTAGTTGAGGTAGTGAGATACATTTTCAGTGAGAAATGAGTGATATCCACTTCTAGACTCCTGTTGTGTGACAGGACAAGATAGGGCAGAAGTTCCTCCATCTTGTATTCTTGCTGAGGCAATTTCAAGGATTTAAGAGAATCTGATCTCCTTGATGGAGAATCCAGTGGAAAATTACCCTACCCAGTTCTAGAAATCTGAGGTCAAAATGCCCCAGATAAATTTTCCCAACTTCTTAACAGAACTGCTTGCTTGTGAAATCCATGAATACCCTGCCTACCACAACACAGCTGCAGAGAGAGAGAGAGACCAGGATATGGTTTTTTTTTGTTTGTTTTTGTTTATTTTGGGTTTTTATTTTATTTTATTTTTTTTTTTTTTGCCTTTAAAAGCATCTTTCTCTAAATGCTTGGGGCTACCCTTAAGTCCCAAATACCTGAGTTTAGTCACAGTCATCTGGAATAAAGGCTTGCATTTCACATTGGGGGGGGGTGGGGAGAGAGAGAGAGAGAGAGAGAGAGAGAGAGAGAGAGAGAGAGAGATTCACAGAGAGAAAGAGAAAGAAATGGCAGAGGGCAACAGTGGTGGAGGAAGAGAAATAGGGGAAATAGAGGGTCTTTCTAAATCCTGAAAGAAATGCAGTCTTTTGGTCTGTAGCTGGTATCACAGAGCTATTTCTTTTGAATACATGTTAAGATATACATGTGAAGAACTGTTGCTGTTTTACCAATATATCTACAAATAATTCTACTTTACATTTCATCTACCTTTATTTTGCTAGAAACCTCCTGTGAAATGTCACAAGATTGTTGAATTCATAATGAAGTAGGAAGCCAAGGGACATTGAAGGAGAGTGTCATTGCAAATTACCTATGACTGTTTTTTTATATACAACTTCAGGATTTCCAAATTGTCTCTCAGAATCCTTTGCAATCTGTGTTATCTCATCTATTGAGCAGAATCCTTTGCAATCTGTGTTATCTCATCTATTGAGTAGAGTTAGACTCCTGGTGGAATGAGCTATGTAAACTTGATAAGAGTTCTAGAACCTGATAAGAGTCTAGCATTGGAGGGACCAAGGCAGGAGACTTTAAAATTCCTGAGCAGTCTGGGATAAAGACTGAGTTTGAGACTAGATTGCTCTAAACCCCCTATCTCAAAAAGAGGAGTTAAAGGAAGAGAAGGATGAGGACAAGGAGGAAGAGAAAGATGACAAAAGTTATATCAAATACTACTACATTTAATTCCTGGAATCAAAATATAGTTCTGGGAAAGGTGGACGTGGATGTTACTGTGTCTCTAAAAGTTTATACATTGAAACCCTAGCACCCAGTGTCTTGGTATTAGATACGCTTTGGGAAGTAAATAAGTTTTTGATGGGGATGTACTCACTCATATTTGGTTTCTAGCCATAATTAAAGGACAGTGAGCTTACAATTTGCAATCCTAGAGAAGCTAAATAAGAAGGTGAA
>NC_022013.1:15469815-15490740 GCF_000317375.1 Microtus ochrogaster | reverse complement strand
AATAAATAAATTAAAAAAAAAAAAAAAAGTTTTTGAAAGTTCACTCCTTGTGCTAGGATTTATTTTGTCATTGTGGTGATTTAAAAGAAAATGGTCCCAAAGGGAGTGACACTATTAGGAACAGTAGCCCTGTTAAAGAAGGTGTGATCTCCTTGGAGGAAGTGTGTCACTGTGGAGACAAGCTTTGAGGTCTCATATATGTTCAAGATATTGCCCAGAGTTTTAGAGCACTTACTGTTGTCTGCAAGATATAGAACTCTCAGCTATTTTTCCAGCAGAATCTCTGTCTGCACACCGCCATGTCCCACCACAATGATGATGCTCTGAGCCTCTGGAAATGGGAGGCGCCCAATGAAATCTGTTTCCTTTAGAAGAATTGCTGTTGTTACATTGTCTCTTTACAGCAGTAACTCTAACTAAGACTCCTCACAACAAGACAGTAGCTGTCTGCTGAAACATTGTACCCCAAGAAATTAGAGTTTCCATAGACGTTCATTGTGAGGGGAGGAAAAGGCCTGGTGCCAGTTGAAGGAGGAATTTGTCACCCATAAGGAAACTTCAACAGTGCTGAAAGGACTTGAGTGGAACTAGCAATGGGCAGGGCCACACCGTGACCAGGACTTCCTTTTACCTCTTGCTTTCTATTTAAGTGTAAATAGAAGACCCCTTAGTTTGAGAAGCAGCAAGGTCTTTGACCCCAATATGTGGCCACACTAAAAAAATCTACTTCTCCACTTTTAACCATTGCTAGTTGTTGTACCTACATGTGATGGAGGAGGGTCATCTTTCTATCTGTTGTTTCATTGGTTAAGTAATAAAGAAACTGCTTGGCCTCTGATAGGACAGAAAATTAGGTAGGTGGAGTAGACAGAATAGAATTCTGGGAGAAAGAAGCTGAGTCAAGGAGTCGCCTTGATTCTCCCACTCCAGACAGATGCAGGTTAAGATCTTTCCTGGTAAGCCAGCTTGTGATGCCACGCAGATTATTAGAAATGGGTTAGATCAATATGTAAGAGCTAGCCAATAAGAGGCTGGAACAAATGGGCCAGGCAGTGTCTAAAAGAATACAGTTTCCGTGTAATTATTTTGGGTAAAGCTAACCATGCAGGCAGCCAGGCGCTTGGAACGCGGCCCCGCCACTCCTATTACAACATACATGGGCCCAGACACTGGTGCCCACAAATCTGTTATTGGTGTCTTTCAAAATGAAAAGGGGCGATATCTTCCTCTCTTGTTTCGTCTGCTGTCTTCCATCTTTTTCTCTTCTTCTCTCCACCATATTAGGACACAGGAGAGGAAAGCTATCTACAGATGAGGTCATAGGTCCTCATCAGATGTTACATTGACAAATTGGACTTGTTCTTCTTGACTCCAAACACATGAGAAATAAATTTCTGGATTATTTTGGTCTACCCAGTCTACAGTGATTAATATGACAGATCTTTAAAACTACCAAGGTATAATGAAATCTAAACACACACACTCAAAAAAAAAAAAAAAACACTATACATACTTAATGGCAAAGAATACCCATGGCTTCTTTTTTTAAAGCGATATCGGACATTTTTTCTACATGTGGAGGTTGACGATGTATCTCAGATGGTAGACTGTTTGCACGAATCCCTTGGTTTTATCCCCAGCACTGGAAACAGGTACGGTGGCATGCATCTAGAGAACTGGCATTCACTCAGGAGATGGGCAGAGGGGGATAAGAAAATCAAAGTCATTCTTGTCTATATAATGAATTTAGGTCAACCTGGGCTATATGGGAGCCTGTTCCTATATTCTAAAATTCCTAAGGACCTTCAACAATGCAAATTCAAAATGCCCTAGAACTCAAAAGACTCCCTGATGCCCTGCATTAACTTCTGTTCAGCCGCAAAAACAGGATTCTTTATTCTTACATTTGACTGACATTTAGTCTAGAGCTTACATAAATTGAAGCAAAATGCCCTGGACTGTGATATCACTTACAAGTATATGCCAAATGGCCTCTGATGGTTGCTGCTGTTGTTGGCAAATTATATGATGTTCCGAATCCATCCATAAAAATATAGTGTATTTACTCAGCTAAGAAAGTGTAAGGTTTTTTTTTCCATTCCCATGGCTACTTGGAGCATCCAAGGGGAACTATTTATTTAGAGTAGCATAAAACTGAAAATAAGAATCTGACATTGGATTTAAAATAGCAAGCTATTTTTAGACTAACAATTTTGGGGAAAAATTATTGCTTACTATATCCCAAATTTCATTTGTGACTTAAAACAAAGTTATAGAATATTAAGAATTTTAAAAGAATAAAAACAACAGCAAAAGCAAGACCAAAAAGATGCCCTAGAACTGAGAATTGATCAGACTTTTCCAATTGCTTGCAACAGTGCTTCCTCCAGTGGCATTAATCATGCTGTAGGCTGTTGCTCTCCACAAACACCAGGGGGATCAGGAGGCTGCAGAAGCAATTCAGAGGATTAACACTGGATAGATGTGTTCACACCATACCACAGCGAGGGTAAGTATTAACACTGTAAAGATGTGTTCACACCATACCACAGCGAGGGTAAGAAACACTTGCTTTCTGTCCACACTTCACATCTTTCTCAAACTTGAACAGTGATTTTTCATACAATTCTTAGTGATAATTCAACACACGGCCTTATTTTTCAGTTAAGAAATTTTGCTGGCAGCTCAAAGGTGTTCTGAGTGCCAGAGTCCTTAACTCTTATAGGTGACAACCTATTTCTTCTCTTCCTCTTTCTATTCAGAGGTGTGTATGCACAAATACATGTGTGTGCACAAATGGTGCTTGTGTGCGCATGCGTGTGTCCATGTGTGCGCACATACACATGCCCGTGTGTGTGCGTGCTTAGTGCCTGTAGCAGCCAGGAAACAGTGCTGGATTTTTTTGCTTCAATCACTTTCCACTTCATTTGTTATAACATGGTTTCTCAAGAATCCACTGAGGCCACTATATTGGCTATCCTGAGAGTCACAGAATCTGTCTCCAGCTCTTAAATACAGGAATTCTAGGTGTTCTGTTTTGTCATTCCTTGCTATGATAAAACACTGATCCAAAGCAACTTGTGGCGCAATGGGTTTATTTCTGCTTACAGTTTACAGTCCGTCATGAAGACAAATAGAAACAGGAACTTAAGAACTGAAGCAGAGTCCAAGGATGAATGCTGCTTACTGGCTTGTTCCTCATGTCTTGCTCAGCCATGAGTTTGGTAACCCTCCCCTTTTACTAGGATCATGGGAAGAACAGCCTTAAAAGGAAGATTTAATTCACCATGATTTCAGGAGGCTGGGGTGGAAAAGGACCATCTTATCACATGGATATGCTACATGCCTCATAAATATTCACACTAATGTCTTTAAAATCCATAACATAGGACCCATTAAATTGCTACCTACATTGAGGCAGCCCACTCCAATCTCTCTTTTTAGTATTTGTTTTGCTTAACTTTGCTAAATAGACTTCTGTTTTAATTTTCATTTTTACTTGAGGGAGTTCCTCTTCTCAAGAGGACTAGAAGCAAATGTTAGTGTGCCCTGTAACATTAGGACCACAAACACATGCACACACATATACATATAGACACACCCACTGACACAAATGTATATATACAAACACATACATGCACACACACAGACATCCACACATACACAAACACCTAGACACACACATGCACAAGTGTGAGTATATAAATGAATGTTTATTACTGCAAAACATTTAATGCAAATGGTAATAATTAATGTTAATATTAATCAAAATAATGCATTAAACACATTAACCATAGAATGCTTGCATACTGCTTAGAACAGTTAAAACAGTATGAAATTCTAGCATAATGTGTGATCTTTATAAATGTTTACTACTTTAATTGCTAGTTCCACATATTTAGTTAACTGTAATTATTCTTAACACACACGTCAAATACTGGCTCCCTTATTAAGCAGTTCTCAATTATCCAGGCAAGTGAGGAAAACAGCTATTTATTCATCTAGAAAGCACTCCAGGGAGAAGTCACATCAGTCTCTGTCACATCTTTGCTGTTTCTGGGCATTTTAGAAATGGAGAAACTAAAGTCTAGAAGTTGTGCACAGTGTCCACAGTACTGCTGGGATGTCCTCCCTGCTTAGATCTTTGTTCCTGTGTAACTTTAAGTCTCCATCATCCCTGCTCAACAGTCTTGATTCCCAGGGGGCTTCTCCTTGTCTCTGTTGCAGTAAATACTTTACAATTCTACCATCATTCTGAAAACTTTCTATTTTCTGTTATAGTTATATGTATGCCAATGTGGTATTTATTATGAAAGAATTATTATCGTGAGAGAAGGAATTCACATCAAATCACATGTATACATACACATACACAGGCACACACACACACACACACACACACACACACACACACACACACACACACACTATCCCCAGCTAGTGCTCAGTGTTACGGATTAAACATTCTCAGAGAAATATTATAAAGATGGTAGGAAAAACTCATGTGTTGCTGGTCCCCTGCATCCAGGAAATAGTCTTCATGTTTAGTATCCATCTTCTCATTTCTGTTGAGTAAGGGTAGGTTCAATATTGGGTCACTGTATCTATAGAGATCTATGCCATTGTGCCAGGAGCTGTGCTGGTGATTCTAGCATTGCATTACATCACTTATTTCTCTCCAGTTTTATGCTCTTTATTCTAGTTTTATTAAATGATTAGAAAATGCACAAAATGGAACTAACAATTGGGTATTATAAATGTATGAAATATCGCTTGTATTCAAATTGTAGTATAACAAAGCTATTCAACTCCAATATACCTTGAGCATCTGAAAATCTGGAATTACTTAGAGCTTGAAGGCAAGGCTACTTTTTATTCCTACGTGGGAGGAAATCACACATTGTTTAGTGAAAGATAAAACACAATGCTTTGGTAAACCTAAGCAAAGTCAAAGTGTCATCCAATAAAGCAAAGCCAGAGACAAAAAAGTGCAGTCAAATAAATCAGCATGTGTTCTCAGTAGTCCTCAAGAACAGTGGCAATGGGTCTCTGATCCTACTGCACGCACTGGCTTTGTGGGAGCCTAGGCAGTTTGGATGCTCAACTTGCTAGACCTGGATGGAGGTGGGAGTTCCTTGGACTTCCCACAGGACAGGGAACCCTGATTGCTTTTCGGGCTGAGGGGGGGGACTTAATTGGGGGAGGGGGAGGGAAATGGGAGGCAGTGGCGGGGAGGAGGCAGAAGTCTTTAATAAATAAATAAATTTTTAAAAAAAGAAAGAATAAATCATCATGTGTCATGTAGTAGGTAAGGCAGCTGATAGACTGTGAACAAATCCAAAAGTAATATTCAGGATTAGGGAGATGGCTCAGTTGGAAGAAGCCCTGAGATCAAATCCCTAAGACCTGTGCTAAACTGAGATATGCCAGTATACACCTGTGATCATGGGCCAGGTAGCCTGACATCCTGATATCTACACTTAGACCGACATGAACACAAAAGAATATAATAAATGCCCTGTAAGATTTCTATGCTGTATTTACTCTCTTTATCCCCAAGCATCTTCCTTGTCTCCATGTTCTATGGTGATGACCTGCCTGACTGAGAAGGATTGTGAAACTTCCAAAGGAAACTTTTGGATCCAGTCATCGAAGAGAAAGAAAAGTTGGCTGATCAGCATTTGGAAATCAGAGAGAAGTACAGTGTCTGAAGTTGCCACTGACTATATTACAGAGTCCACACATTCAGTCTTCCCCAATAGGCAGCATTATAGCTGCACAATTTGAATCTAGTGCAATCTGTGGTCATGCAACAGTGTCTTTCCATTCTTACACCTGCCACAGAACAGAAAAGAAACCAAAGATGAAGCAACATGTGGAGAAAGAAGCTTTACACGGCAATTGTAAAGCCCTGCACAATCTTAGGAGTGCCTGGGAGTGCATCCCCAGCCGAATGAATTGTTGTCACAAAGCAGGATAAACTCCACAGTTTTGACAGGCATTATGGCCAAATTGCTTCCTGGTGATTTCCCAGTTACCCCAAGAGCCACTTTGCCAAGAAAACTGGCTGAAGCTTTGGTTGTAGTTTCCTCTTTGTCTTCTTTCATCCCACCCCCTTTCTGGCAAAGAAAGACAAAATGCAAATCACCAGTCAGATTTATTCAAATACCACATTTAGGAAACATAGCCAAACAAATTATTCAGAGCAGGAGCTGGGGATTCTGAGAGAGATGACAGGGTGGTGTGAATAAATTTCAATTGGGTCTTTACTTCTTGGTGAGATCATTCCAGTCTTAATTTCCAATGAGGCTGTCAAAATGCATTAGAGCTCTGACTCCAGTACAGTGACTTTGGGTTTCAAAAACTTGCTCGCTGACTTTTTAGAAGTTTCATTCAATCTAACAAATTGCAGAGATTGTAAAGACAACCGGTTTAAAGGATTAACTGTCTTTAACTTGTTTTCCTTTCAAAGACAATCAAGATCACTTCTTCACATCACCAGGGCTAATTGTTGAGCATATACCATTTCATCCTGTTTGGATTATGCGACCTTTTCTTGTCAGCTTTTACAGGCTTCTTTCTTGCTAACATTTCTTCGTAGTAAGCAATCTTGGTGTATAGTAAATGCTAATTGGACCTTTAAAAGGTTCCCATGATAAATATCTTTATGCCTCCATTTAAATTTTCTGGGCAGAGAGCAGAGATGGGGGAAGTCACTTTGCCCTGTCCTTCATCTGTATTCATGGTCCTTTTGCATCTTCCTTAGTCTCAGCAATATTTGATTACTCCTGCCTCGTGCAGGTGTCCCCACCAGCTCGTTTCACCTTCTCACTTTCCACTAAGAACAGGAAGGCCCCGAGCTAACAAGACAGTCTCTGGCATTGTCTGAGTGTTCTCTGAAGGAAGGTCCTTTCCTTTGATTTTATTGTCTTGTTACCAAGGTAAGGACTGGAGTAAGTAGGGTGTCTTTGTTTCCTTTTTGCTGCTGTGATAAAATACCTTGACAAAGCAAAGATTAGTGGGGAAAGATTTCCTTTAGCTCATAATTCCAGTTTACAGTCCATCACTGCAGGGAAGGCACGAAGAGCCTGAAGCATCTAGTCACATCTCAGCCACAGTTAGACACAGAGACATGAACACAAACATGCCTGCTAGCTTGTGCTCATGTTGATTGCTCTCCACTCTTATACAGGTCAAGGACCTTTCTCTCGGACACTGTGTCACTACAGAGGGCTTGGTCTTTCTATTTCAATTATTTGATTTATGACATTCCCCCATTCATTGTAGCCAATTTCTCTTTGAGATTCTCTTCTTAGATGAGTGTAGGTTCTGTGAGGCTGACAATCAAAGATAAACATCTCAGAGTGTAGCCCACTGAACTTACTGCAATAACTTTATCCTTCCCATATATGATCAGATTTATCTCCTTTCCATTCCTTGCTTTCTGTCTTTTCTATTTGAATCAGCATATCTGAATAAGTTAACACCATGCTACATATCCTGACTAATGTATTTTAATCTTCACATTCTTTTGAAAGTTTGGGTATCTTTTATGCAAAATTTTTTTCTATTATACTAGTATCACTTTTACAATTATGCAGAGCCACAATTTTGATATGATGGTGGTTGGTTTCTAAAATTTAAAATTTCTACTTACGTTTACAGAATGTTGTTAGAACAAAGTACACCAAACTGGTGTCTACAGTATAGACCTTCGAATGACTCTTTTACATACATCGTCATGGAGGTATTCAGTTTCAGTCATTTGGTTTTGTTGATGGTTTTGCTTTTCCTCATATTCTACAAAAAACATTCCTGTACCTCCTTCGTGCTTTTATATCATGTCATTTATGTATCTCATAAAGCAAACTACTAAAACATTATTTATTCTGACACAGAAAGATCAGGCAAATACTTTCTTTTTGTGCTTAACCATATAAGAAATTGCCAAATTATTATACCAAGTTGAACCATATGTTTCTGTTGGTATGGCTGAGGGTATGTATCTCTGCATCTTGTCAGTCTGCCTCAGGTACTGGGGGAAATGATGCTTCCCATATGTCTTATTCTTCTCCAGTAAGAGTCTCCTATCACACTCTACTGCCACATACAGCGGTGTTGCAGTATTCTCTTTTTACAACTTCCCTTAATGTAGCTGGGGCTAGCAGGTCATGGGCCAGCATTGTAAGAACTGGTAGGCTATTGTGTTGTTGTTTTCATAGGTTTCCCTTCCTGCCTCTTGAGAATACATGTAACCCCAGGAGAAGAGATAGCATACTAGCATATCACATTACTGTAATTGTTAACTTCATCCACTGCTCCAACAGGCCAATTAAAGGCATATATTTATAGTAAAAAGCAGAAAAAGATATCTTGCATATCACCATAGAACCTTCATCTGGTGATGGATGGAGATAGAGACAGAGACCCACACTGGAGCACTGGACTGAGCTCCCAAGGTCCCAATGAGGAGCAGAAGGAGGGAGAAGATGAGCAAGGAAGTCAGGACCATGAGGGGTGCACCCACCCACGGAGACAGTGGGACTGATCTATTGGGAGCTCACCAAGGCCAGCTGGACAGGGACTGAGAAAGCAGGGGATAAAACCGGACTCTCTGTACATGGTGGATAATGAGGGCTGCTGAGAAGCCAAGGACAATGGCACTGGGTTTTGATCCTACTTCATGTTCTGGCTTTGTGGGAGCCTAGCCAGTTTGGATGTTCACCTTCCTAGATATGGACGGAGCGGGGAGGACCTTGGACTTTCCCCAGGGCAGGGAACCCTGACTGCTCTTTGGACTGGAGAGCGAGGGGGAGAGGAGTGGGGGGAGGGGGAGAAGGGTGGGAGGAGTGAGAGGGAAATGGGAGGCTGGGGGGAGGAGGAAACTTTTTTTTTCTTTTTCTCAATAAAAAAATTTTAAAAAAAAAAGCAGAAAAAGGAGATTTATTCAATTGATCACATGGGGGAAAGGAGCAGGGAGGTCCACTGAGTGATGCACCCTCAAGTCTATCTTCAGCATCCTAATGTGCAGTTCAAGTCTGAATACAGAACAAGCAATGTGCACAGCTGTGGAGTCTCCATCAAGGGGTGATTTTGCCCATCTTTACTGTATCACTACTATCTGAGGTAGGACAATAGGTTGTCAGAAGAGCATGAAATCTTTATGACAGAAGACAGGTCCCCTCTGCAGCACTAGACTGCAGCCTTTTCCTTCGCCTAGGCGTGGAACTCTTGAGGAAGTCTAAGTTCTTAGAGGTCATACTTTCAAGAATCTGATGGGAATACAGAGGCAAAAGTGTCTCTTGAGGAGATCTCTGTTCCTCTCCGGATGTTTACATAGTGAGCGCCAAGCTGTTTAGTGCAGAGAAGAGAGGGGAGAAGTCACTAAGTGGATGCAGCTAAAACCTGCATCACCAACAACATGAGTAGAAAGCAGAGGTGGACTTTGCATGGCAAAAATACCTTAACAAAAAAGTAACGGGGGGAGAAAAATGGTTTACAAGAACTTGTCATCAGAAGGATTCAGCTGGACTCCCTTTTAGTCATATTTTGGGGGCACTTTTGCCTAAGGTTTTTGAGTTGAAAAATACTGCAGGGTGCCCTTCTCCTCTGGAAGCAACCAAAATATTTCTCTTGTTGAGCCTGTTCACATTTTCCATTCGTTTGTTTTGGAAACTACTGGCATACCAGTCCTCCTTTGTGGTTATTCACGTCTGATGGCTTGTGAAAGGCAGGGATATTGTGTACACGTCACCGCGCAGAATCTCCATTGTGAGTAGTTAATCCACTTGCTAAATGTATATGCATGTCTTTCCTCAGATAAAACTAAGCTGACCCTACTTTGAAAAACATGAAAGCTAAAACAAAGTTTTAAAAACAAAAGTTAGTCCTTATGAGATAATAATTAGCTATATTGAAGACTTGGGTCAGGAGCCAAATGAGTAAAAGCTAAACGGTGCCATATTCCTGAGTAATGAGAGTCAGGAACCTGAGAGGGATGTGAATGTGTATCTGGAAAGGAGGGTGGAGAGTTAGATTCCATTTCCAGCTCACCGTCTCCTCTTCCACGTCTCCTCTTCCACGTGGGAGTAACAAAGTTTCTTTTAAGTAACACATTTCATTAGATTTTTCCAGTAATTTGTTCATGTTTCTTATCTGGACCTAAATATCACAGGATAGAAAATAGTGCTTTCTGTTTGTTTGTTAGTTTATTTTTTGTTTTGTTTTTTTATCGTATCTGTATCTTTTACTGCATCACATGTAGAGTTTGATTGGAGTGAAATGAGATCCTGGAAAACGGTCTACACTGGGCATGCATGGAATGCCTGTGTCTGGCAGTGTGATAGTGACGAGAAGGAGCTACATTGGAGTGGATGGGATATATGTCTTCCCTGTGTCTGGGGTTTGGGGTAGCATGGGATAATGGCAAAGGCATAAGAAATGTGTTCCATTTTCAGAACCTAAACTCAACCTGGGGCAGATGGGCATCAAGTGCTTACAGGGGAACTCATAATTGCAAAGAGCCAAGAAACGAGTAGTGCACATTCTTAACAAGCCTGTAATCCTGCACCTGGCTTGGAACACCTGCCCAGGGAATGAATGCTCCTTAACAGCCTAGGTTGTTCTTTTTTTTTTAATTTATTTATTTATTGAGGATTTCTGCCTCCTCCCTGCCACCGCCTCCCATTTCCCTCCCCCTCCCCCGATTAAGTCCCTCTCCCTCATCAGCTTGAAGAGCCATCAGGGTTCCCTGACCTGTGGGAAGTCCAAGGACCGCCCACCTCCATCCAGGTTTAGTAAGTTGAGCATCCAAACCGCCCTGGCCCCCCCAAAGCCAGCATGTGCAGTAGGATCAAAAACCCATTGCCCTTGTTCTTGAGTTCTCAGCAGTCCTCATTGTCCGCTATGTTCAGCAAGTCCAGTTTTATCCCATGCTTTTTCAGACTCAGGCCAGCTGGCCTTGGTGAATTCCCGAAAGAACATCCCCATTGTCTCAGAATGTGGGTGTACCCCTCGCGGTCCTGAGTTCCTTGCTCGTGCTCCCCCTCCTTCTGCTCTGATTTGGACCTTGAGATTCTGTCTGGTGCTCCAATTTGGGTCTCTGTCTCTGTCTCCTTTCATCGCCTGATGAAGGTTAATATTCAGGGGGATGCCTATATGTTTGTCTTTGGATTCACCTTCTTATTAAGCTTCTCTAGGATTGCAAATTATAAGCTCACTGTCCTTTAATTATGGCTAGAAACCAAATATGAGTGAGTACATCCCATGTTCCTCTTTTTGGGTCTGGCTTACCTCACTCAGGATAGTGTTTTCTATTTCCATCCATTTGTATGCAAACTTCAAGAAGTTCTTGTTTTTTACTGCTGAGTAGTACTCTAATATGTATATATTCCATACTTTCTTCATCCATTCTTCTATTGAAGGGCATCTAGGTTGTTTCCAGGTTCTGGCTATTACAAACAATGCTGCTATGAACATAGTTGAGCATATACTTTTGTTGTATGATAGGGCCTCTCTTGGGTATATTCCCAAGAGTGGTATTGCCTAGGTTGTTCTTAATCATAGGAAGATCACAATCCGGGCTGGAAATAAGACCCAGTCAGTAAAACAATAGTACAACCATAAGGATCTGAGTTCAACCCTCAGAGTTCATTTGAAAATCTGGGTATGATAAGGTATGTTTGCAATCCTAGCACTGCTGAGGCAGGGACAGATGGATCCCTGGGCTTCAACTAGCCAGCTGTCCTAGCCTAATTAGTGAGTACCCATCAATCAGAGACCTATTACCTATGGTCTCCATAGGCATGCATACATATATTACGCACATATAAGCACACACATACACACACACAATGAGGTGGAGGGCATAGCCAGAAGGAACTGTTTGAGCTGCATTCTGAGCTCCTGTATGGTCATGTGCTAGCCTCCTAGAGTGTCTTCTGCAAAACTTTGCAGTATTTGTCCAGTCTGGCCTCCACGGACTTGGAGTGCCTCTATGGTAGCTGCTCCATAGCCCTCCATTCTGCCAGGTAACATCCTGATGGAAGTATGGCTCAGGTTAATACCACACATCTGACCCCAGGTCCTGAGGTATGAGTTTTCAAGGTTGCTCTATCATCAGAGGCTCCACTGAGAATCTCCTTGAAAACAATAAATTCTGTCCCTGGGACAGAGCTCAGCTGATCTCTGTATAGCATGCACAAAGCCCTGTGTTCAGTCTCTGATACCACACACCCAGGTAACCAGGTATGGTCTTGCATGAGTGTAATCCCAGCACTCAGGAGTTGGAATCAGGACGATCAGGTATGTAAGGCTAGTCTCAGTTACATAGTGAGTTTGAGAGCAGTGTGGGCTTTATACAACCTAATATGAGAGAGAGAGACAACAGGGAGCGAGCAAGCGAGCGAGAGAGTTTGGCAGCTTCTCTCTGACTCCTTGGAGGAGAGGTAGCCAGTTTAACACCACACCTTTAAATCTCCTGTTTTGTGTTCTCAGACTACTTTTCCGGAATTGTCTTCCTTCTAAGAAACTTATCCTGCAGACTCCACTTTGAGCATGTCTGCCTAAAGGTGTGAGGGCTATGTGTGGCTATGTGTGGAAATGAAGACAGCATGACATGGCAAAAACGCAGAGATTAGAAAAAAAAATATCTTATCAAAAATTATGAATCCTACTAAAATTCCCAGAAGTCCCAGAAGCACTCAGAGGCCAGAGCTACCTGTTCACAGTCTCACTCTCCCCAGAAGAACTGGCCTCGTGCTCCTTCTTCTGATGCTCAGCCACAGTAAGTGCTCAGAAAGGGAAAGGTTTTAGGCTTAGAATCACTAACCATTATCATGGATGGAACAACACTGTACACATTTCTCAATTAGTTGCCATGGCTACAGGGTCAAGGTAATTTCTACTTCAAGATAGCAATCATGTTATTACCTCAGAGAAAAAGGAAACATGGGTTTGGATCCTCCTGGGAGAAACTTAAGTCATGAAGGTTAGTGCGCAGTTGCAGTCTGGTGAAAGCGAGCAGGTTCCCTGTTAGGCAGGTTATCATGGTTGTGGGACCCTGAACGTGAGTCTTTGACTACTTCACACGACCCAGCTTATCTGCCACTTTCTGCCATGAGTTAAAAAAGTGTGAGTGGCTGATCTTACACTTTCCAGCCTACAGGAACATGGGTCAAATTATTCCTCTTTTCTAATGAATTTAGTTGGCCTCAAGCATTCTGTTATTCCATAGAAACTGTATTATGGTTGGCACTAATCCAATCATGATGACGGGATTCCTTTCCAGAGATCTCCAGATTCCATCATATCGGAATAAGTGTTTTGGCAACTTACCTTGTAAAGCACACAACTGTGTGGCATACCGAGGAAAATGGCATAATTTAGAAGGATGTTTAGAGAACTTGACCAGAAGAAAATACTACACTAGGGTGCCATTTGCAGCGAGATTGAGACACCACCAGAGTGCAGGGAGAAAAGGTTGAGAAGCATATCAAATCTCGATAAGGCATTGCTACTGTTTGGATTAGCAATGCCCAGAGAAGCCTGGCAATGTGGCAAGGATATAGTTCTTGGTCTGAAACCATTGAGAGTTTGTAAAAGATGTAAGACAGAGTATAGAGGAAGGACACAGAACCACTGGAATATGCCCATAAAAGAGATATTGGATACTCAGACCTGTTCTGTCTCTCTTTTGCTTTAAATAGCATCTATTCTTGACAGACATGCTACATTTCCATTATCCTGAAGGGGTGGGGCCAATAAGCCACAGACAGTATACCTCTCAAAATGTGAGTGAAAATAAACTCATGATTTTTATGTTGATTATGTTAGGTTTATTTTTTATAGTCATGGAAAGTTGTTTGCATAGGTACTACTGAATAAAGATTTGAATCATTTTTATAAGTATAAAACACAAAAGTAGAACAGTTTGGAAAAATTTATTAAAGGAGGATTGAACATAAAATAATGAAAGCGTGTTCTTGGGGGGGAAAGTCTTCTTAACAATAGAAAAGATTAGAAGCTGCAGCAACACATCACCATGCCAACATTTTACACCTTTGTAGCTTGTCACAGAAGGGGATTTCTGTGGAGGATGAGAACTCGATTGGATGAGTGCCAAGGTTACAGAAGTTGAGTTTGTATTTTCAATCAAAGTTAGTGCTTCATTTAGAGAAAAAGTATGCTTAGATCTCTAGAGGACACAGACCTCCTCTGCTTCCTGGGCATGGTTTTAACACAGTGGAGAAGAAATTTAAGAAGTGGCGTTCAACAGCCCTAGGAAATTTTGAGCGGATGCCACAGGAATGTTGGGTTTTGGTTGCAGTAGAGCATATGAGGAAAAGGGATGGGACTATCCATCACTCTACAGGAAATACAATCCAGTGTTCAAGGTCAGCTGAGCACATATCCCCTGGTGCTCTCACCCCAGGCAATCCACTTACTCATTGAGTGACTTATTCATCCAATAAATATCAGTGCAGCCTAGGTAAGGGATACTGTGAAGATTCATGATGAATGAACACCTCTGTAAGACTGCACAGCCAAAAGGCAAGCAACAGGAAAGGAAGAATAATACACCATGACAAATAAAGCATTGAGACCTTCAGGCTGGCCTGGAACTGTTCCGAGTCTGTCATTTCCTTGCTACTTTAATCCACATAAACACAGCTCCACATAACCAAAAATGGTTACTGTGGTTGTTTATTGAGTGGGAAGTGCCATGTAAGACACAGAAGATGGGGTTTTGAAGTAAAAATATATATCCCGATATAGAGGAATCATTTGTGTGAGGTAAAATAGAATTATCAAATGCAGAGTAATTTACTTATGTTATATATTAACGTTTCGTGACTGTTATAAAATAAATACCCTAACAAAATGCACTTAAGGGGAGAAATGGTTTATTTTATCCCACAATTCTAGGGTATAGTCCATCACTGTGTGGAAGTCACCAAGGCAAGAATATGAAACGGCAAGTCACATCCCAACAACTGAGCAGACAGAAATGTATGCGTGTGTGCCTATTTAGGTTCAGCCCCTCTCTATACTTTATAGTTTGAGATCTCCTACTTCACAAGGTGAGTGAGTCTTCCTACATTATTATGCAAACAAGATATACTCACGGGCCAATTTCATGTAAAGGATCGTGTCCTGAGACTCACTTCTAAGATGATATAGAGCATGGAAAACTAAAAATTAAAACTAACCTACACACATGGCTACACTGCACAATGCAGTGAGTTGAATGGTAGACCTAGTTTGTCCATCAGTGCCACTAATGATAAGCATGCCATGACCTAGTACTGAAGTGGGTTAAGAGAAGTGGCATGTATATAGTGCCAAGCGCCATGTTTAGCACAGCAACTGATAGTTGAATATTCACTGAGTATTTCCCACTTATTCAATGCTCACTCAGTGGCATCTATTGCTCTCCTATTAGTTCTCCTGTTGTTAGAGCAAGCACAAACACTATCTTCATCCATCTGCTGGTCTTGCTTTTTGGAATTTCTGGCTAAGATTCCCTTGTATGCCAGATTTGTAATAAAGTTCACCGAATGGCTGAGTGAGTCAATAAATAAATGAAGTGCCCAAGGAGATAAACCAGGAGATATGTGCTCAGCTGACTTTGTACCCCATTGTTGCATTTCCCATGGGATGGTGGATGATTCTATTCTTCTCTCTCACTATGCTCTATTGCAGCCAAACCCCTGTGTTTCTATGACATCTACTTCAGTAACCTCGGACTTTTGGTGTAAATACTGCTTAAATTTCTTTTCCATGGAATAAAATCCTTTGTATCAGAACAGAGAACTGAACCCTTTAGAGACTTGCAGTACCATGTTTCTCTCAGTGACACCCTAACTTTCTTGCAACCTCAGAATCAGAGATTACCATCTACGTCTAATTGAGGTTGAAATGACAAAGTGTGGTTACGTTTGATGACAAAACGCAAGATGTGGTAAAGAACCACTTCCTTGATGCCTGAGTACCTGCCGTTCACAAAGTGACCTCTAATAATTTGCCAAGTGCCAGCTGCTTTTGGACAAAACTTAAGCCAGTTAAACATTTGTCTCATTCTTGAGTCCATATGGCATCCCTGCCTTCTTCTGGGTCCTTGGACCTGTCTGCCACTCACCTGTCAGAAGTGGAGCTGCAGATGGTCAAGGCAGGCGAGCAGGGAATGCGAAAGGATGGGATGCACCTGGCACTGTGGTTATCTCTGCCTCCCTTGACTAAGGTGGTTAAATAGCAGAGAAATAACATAACTGAAGAACATAAAACACAGTTTACTTTGCATTTACTTTACTACTTATTTATCTTTTTCTTTGAAAGATCAGAAAGACATTATAAAGAATGTATGTGTTAGTCTTAGATGAGTTTGAATTAGAATCCTAACACTACAATCGAATAGATTTTTGAATTCAGAAAATGTGCTTATCTTTTCAAATCTCAGTTTCCTTGTATTTCAAGATAATGAGTATGGTGGTTGGTCTTAATTGTCGATGTAATGGGGTTTAGAATCATCATAGAAACAAACCTCTGGATGTGTCCGTGAGAGTTTTCAGAAAGGTTTAGAAGATTCATCCTAATTTTGGACAGTTCCATTCCTGTGGGCTGGGGTCAATGTTTTAATAAAAAAAATATTTAATAAAAATATTTGTCTCTTTCTGCTTCCTGACTTTGACCAACTGCCTCAAGCTCCTGCTGTCATGCCTTTCCCAGCATGGTGGATGGTATCCTCCAACTATGCACCAAAATAAATCTTTCTTTATGGTATTTTGTTTGTTTGTTTTTGGTCAGATTTTTGATTACAGCAATAAGAAAAATAATTGACACTGTGTCTCTTTTAAATGGAGACAAAGATACCATAGAGGAAGAAATACACACACACGGGTGTGGGGTTACAACTATTTATCAGTTGTCAAATTTTAGCAAATTTCTCTTTATTCTACATCGACCATGAAAATAAATCTTGCCATAACAATACGTATGCAACATATTAGGTTAAGAACACATAATGCTCTCACAGAGGACCCAAATTCAATTCTTAGCATTCATATCAGGGCATCTTACAGCTGCCTCTAACTACAGCTGCAGGGAAGCCAATGCCATCTCCTGGCTTCTGCAGGCATTGTACTTATTTAAACATACCCATTCACATTCAGGCACATACACATAGCCAAAAACAGAAAAAAATTAAACCTTAAACAAGGTATAGTGATCTTTCCCTGGATCCCAGGATTGTGGAGGCAGAGACAGGTGTATTTCTGTGAGTTTGAGGTGAGCCTAGCCTACAGAGTGAGTTCTAAACCAAATGAGTTAAGATTTATTTTGATTATAACCCACAAGTTATAAACCACTAAGAGCCAATAAGGATAAAAACTACAACGAGATATTTTGCATCAAACTGCCTTAGCATTCACAGGAGCCTTTAATTCATTCAAATAAGAAAATGAAAATACTGGAATCAAATATTATCTATTAAATATATGTCATGGTCAACTTATAATTAAGTTCATGTTCTCATGCTTCTTTAATTACTATTGTTTCCTTTTATTTGTTTATGTGCATGTGTGTGTGCAGACACATGTGTACATAGGCATGCACATGCGTGTGGAATTCCTATCACTCACCTGGTTCACTGGGAAGGCTAGGCTAACTGACTCGCAGTTCTCAATGACATAACTGTTGATGCCTCCCTAGAAACAAGTTGACAAGTGCCTGTCATCACTACAGTATTTTGGTTTGATTGGATTTGTGTTCTTTTTAGTTGATTACATGAGAATGCATCTTAGTGTGAGTATATGTACACATATGTGCCCACAGAGGTCAACTGTACAGAAAGCCCTTAGAATGAAGTTGTGGGTGGTGGTGAGCTGCCAAATCTGGGTGTTGGCAACTGAATTCTGGTCCTCTGGAAAAGCAGTATGTGTTGTTGCCCACAGACCCATTTGTCTAATCCACATTGAAACCTGACCAGGATTTTGACCAAGCATATTTTACAGGAGTGTTGGAGATCAAACTCAGGTCTTTCTGCTTGTAAGGCAGATATTTTCCAAGCTGAAATATCTCCACATCTGTCACATATGTTCTTCAGTGTTTATCATTTCACATTGTGCTCTCTGGACTATAGTATGTTAGTCCATGGTTATGTATGTAGCTAGGAAGAGAATGAATCTGGACTATGAGTGTCAGAGAAGCCTCCACAGTGCAGAGGGCCTACAATGGGTCCCCACAGCTGCCTTTATATTCAGCATTACGAAGGACATTCAACAACTCAGAGACACCTACAGAGTTTCATGACCTAGAATCTTCTGTCTCCAAGTCTAATGTTAATGTTAACTTCAGAGTGGAGACAGATAAGAAAGTCAGGCCATATCAATGTCTATCATGCCTAGCCAATGGTCCAGTAAAGAACTGCTATCGTTGCACCAGGGATAATGTTTACCAAGTGTGTAGCACTCCTCTGGGAAGTGGTGGTCTGAGAGAGCCTAGGGACGTTGTGATCCTAGGCAGGGACCTGTGGGACTGGGGATAAGAAGAAAGGCACATGTGCAGAAAGAACCAAAGCCAAGGGAGCAACTTGACAGCAGCACATTGCAAAACTTGACATTTTCAAATACACACTAATTTTACTTCAAGAAAATGCCAGAATCTGAGAAATGTTAAGAATGCTTTGGGGTGGTGGCGGCAGTTTTTCCCCAGTTAAATATTCTGTTTGGCTTTAGAGGAAATACAGAGTCAATCTTCAGACTTCAGATACAAATATTAATCCAAGAAGCAGTCTAAAGAATCAATTGAGCAATAAACAAAGTCACTGGTATTTGTGGACAGGAATAGGGCAATGGAATGGGTTGAAGGTATAGTTTCCAGACTTTATTCTTTCTCCTCCCCAACCCCTTTCTCTCTCACCTTACCTTCTCCCTCTTCTCTCTCTTTCTTTCTCTTCTTTTTGTTCACTCTGATTCTCTGTCCTTCTGTCTCTCTTTCTTTCTCTCTCACATCTCTTTAAAACATCTTCTCTAGTACAAGTTACAATATTTTACAGATTAGACTGAATCACAGCATACATGTCACCAAAGGGTTGTTATACAAAGACCTCCATGTGATTTGGGTGTGCATGTGTATATATGCATAAATGCATGGACACTTGTTTGCATGTGTGAAGGCCAGAGGTTAACTTTAGCTGCTTCCTAGGAGCTGTCCATCATGATTTTTTTCTTTTCTGAGACAAGTTTTCTCATTGGCCTGAAACTTTCCATGTAGAAGGCAAGGTTACCTAGCCAGTTAATTCTAGGGATCCCCTTGCCTACACTTACCAGACACTAAGTTGACAAGTACACTTCATTATGTCTGGCTTTTTATATGGATTTGATATGCTTGACTCGGGTCATCATACTTGCAAAGAAAATACATTACCCTCTGAGTTATGGCTCCACTCCCAGATATTGTGATATTTTAAAATTTGTATTGGTAGAAAAACTAGATTAAGTTATTTGATATGTATGTGTGTGTGTGTGTATGATTAAGTTCTATTTATGACACATCTATGCAAATATATCTACATGTATATAGATACACACATCAGTATGAAACTGGGAAGAATGAGCTAAGACTCAAATCTTTTGAGATTTAAGCTGTTCAGTGGTTTTCCCTGGTAAAAATCTTCTCCTCCCTTAATATGACCTCTTATGTTTATGTCTGCTTCCCTACCCAAACACATATGCTTTTCTTGTGCTCATTTAGTGTCATGCTACGAGGCTGACTCCTTTATATCTATAGAACTTGGTAGTAGCAGGATGCCCCCCCCATTCTCCTTCTTCCTTGGCCCACATGCCCAGTGTAAATGGCTGTACCAGCACTTATCTCATTTATGTTGATAGCCTCTCCTCCTCTTTGATGTCTTACCTGCCTGCCCACCATGTCTTTGCAGTGATCCTTTCTTCATTAGACTCCTTTGCCTTCTGAGTGATTAGTTTGGGTACCAAATATGCTATAATCATTCTCTTCTACAGAACAAACAGCACACAGAAAGCAAGCCAACAGAAAGGCAAGCTCATTTGATAACTGTATCTCTTATCTATTCTCTCTATGATTCATAAGGGTTGTTTACCTAGCAGTGCGTTGTTAGAGCCATGGCTGTAGCTAGCATGTTCAGTAATATCAACATCTGCAAAACAGTCATACCTTCTAGGGAATCTAATTTCATCTCTATATGTATCTAATGGGTGACTCAAATTTTGTATCAAAAATAATCAATGCCCATTTTACCTTCTTACCAAACCAACATTGCTTAGCACAGGTCAGCTCAGCATGGGCTCTGTGTCTGAAGGTTTTCCTTCAAGTCCAATCTTCAGGGTTGTCTTACTCATTTTTATATTGCTGTGATAAAACAACATTGACTTAAAACAGTTTGTGGAGGGAAGGGTTCACTTGGTTTACACTTCCACCTCACAGTCTATCACTGAAGGAAGTAAGGACTCTGGTGATTCAAACTTAAGGCCGGGGAAGGAACTGAGACAGAAACCATGGCCAAATTCTGCTTGCTACCTAACTCTCTGTGCTTAACCTGCTTTCATATATAACCCAGGTCCACCAATCCAGAGACAGCGTTTCATACAGTGAGCTAGGTCCACATACATTAAATATTAAATAGGATAATGCTCCATAGTCCTGCATACAAGCCATTCATGTGGAGGCATTTACTCAATTAAAATTCTCTCTTTCCAGGTATGTTTAGGCTTATGTCACGTTAATAATAAAAAAAAAAATCTGTACAGTGGTCATCCTATGCGTACTTTCCCCCAGGTCCAATCAGTTACCCTGTTAGCTCCATTGCAGTATTATTGCTTTATCCTTTGTTCTATGTGCGCTCTCTCTCTCTCTCTCTCTCTCTCTCTCTCTCTCTCTCTCTCTCTCTCT
>NC_022013.1:15467968-15469147 GCF_000317375.1 Microtus ochrogaster | reverse complement strand
CTGGATTTAGTCTGCTTTTTGTCTCCGACAAGCATGCATATTCCTTACAACACTTACCATACATTCTGTGCTCCTCAGAACTAAATTACACACTCTGCTAAGCTCATTGTTTCCTTCCCATGGGCTTATATTATCTCCTTCCAAACTTGCAATAAAGGTTGAATTGAAAAAATCACTTCCCTTGATGCTGCTTTTGAAGCAAGAGTCAGTCAGCCAATATTCTCTGGGGATGTGCTGAGTGCAGGGCAATATTATAGCCTCTGGGGAGAGGGCTGCCACCAAAACAGCCTGCATCTTCAGGAAAGCTGTGCTCCACTGAGAAGAAATGTAGAAAACACATGCCCTCTAAGAGAACAAATAATCTTAAATAATGATATGTGAAAGTCCCCTACTGTTCTATGAAGTATAAAGGATGTGACATTTCCCCCAAAGACCTTGGGAATAGAGTGCTGCAGTCTCTAGAAAGTGACACTTGATCTTGGTGGATCTGAACAAATATCTCTGAGAAGAGATCTGGGGATATGAGTTCTGCACAAAATGAAATAGAACACATCTATCTATGTTTAGGCACAAATAAAACACAGATGCAAGTGTGACCAGAGGCAAACATACATGCAGAGAACAGTGGAAAGTTAGACGGACCTAGGACTTTTCACTTCGTGAAATTATGAATGAATATCAAACATAACACTGTGTATGCTGGACAGCTGTGATCCATTTTGCCTGTTCGCACAAGCAGAAAGTTCATGTCTCCTGCTGCAGAGACATTCTTTTGCTGGTTTAAGAACCTATATCTTCTAGATTCCACTGTAAGCTAATGACCTGCAGTTTTTGTTTTGCTTGGCAGAAAGCAAATTAAACTTGGAAAATCATTTCATGAAAAATGAGCAGTGGCGGTAAATATGGGGATTCTCTCTCTCTCTTTCCATCTTTCTCTCTCTCTCTCTCCATCACTCTCTCTCTCCATCTCTCTCTCTTCCTCTATCTATCTATCTATCTATCTATCTATCTATCTATCTATCTATCTATCTATCTATCTATCTATCTCTCTCTCTCTCTCTAGTAATAGCTAAATAGGTTGATAAGATTCTGTAAGCTACTCTAATAAATCCCTAAATCCCGTGTGTGCGTGTATGTGTGTGCACGCGTGTGTGTGTGTGTGTGTGTGTGTGTGTGTGT
>NC_022013.1:15412555-15467868 GCF_000317375.1 Microtus ochrogaster | reverse complement strand
CGCGTGTGTGTGTGTGTGTGTGTGTGTGTGTGTGTGTGTGTGTGTGTGTGTGTGTGTGGGTGTGTGGTATAATTCTTGAGGCAAAGGTTTATTTCTGGGTATCTTTCTTTTGCTTTCTACATGATTTTTTGAGACAGGATCCTTTACTGATCCTGCAGCTTTCAGTTTGTCAAGACAGGCAGACCAGCAATCCTCCAGAACTTTTCAGTGTCTTCTACTCATGCTGAAATTACATGCAGACATCAACACACCCAGCTTTTTATGCAATTGCTAAAGATTCAAACTCTAGTCCCCATGCCTGTGAAGCAAGCCCTTTACCGACTGCACCATGTCTCAAAGTTATAAAGTTGCTTTATTTTCTAATTTGTATGTTGACTGTAAAGAATGATCATGAATGTCAACAGTCCCTAGAGTTAGCACTATCTTCCCACACAGTAACCTCTCAAAATCAGGCAAGTTCATGTGCACATTCCAAACCACAGCATCTCCCTCATTTGTAATAGGAAATAAACATATTCCTGGTCACTAAATCAGGTCTTCACTGTATTAAAAAAATACCTAATTACACCAACATTAATTTCCCAAAACCAAGGCCTAGAAAAAGGAGGAGGAGGAGAAAAAAAGATTATTCTAGTATATGTTTCAACTGCTGTAATTAAAAACATCCTAGTCAGAGCAAATTTGGGGAGAAAGTGTTTAATAAACTTACAATTTCAAGTTATCAAATAAGTCTTACTGTTTAATATGAGAACTGTTTCAAATGAGGCTTCCTTGGCCTCTGATAGTTTTCATCATTCTTATGTAGATGGGGCCCAACTTTGGGAATTACGCACCTGCAGTGGACTGTGACAATTAGTAAACAGAACAGTTCCCTAGAGATGCCTACAAGTCAACCTGATCCAAATAATTCCACTTTGAATGTTTTTCCAAACAACCACCGTAAATATAAAAATGCTGTTTTAAGTACCTATTTTAAAAGTCAGAAACATATGTATATAGTAAAAGGAAAATTTTTTTAAAAAATATTTTACTTTACATTTATAATTATATGTCACTTAACAGCAGGTTCATATTCTTAGAAACTGTTGCTAGTAATTTCATGATTGTATATGTAGAAAAGCCTTAAAAATATACACACAAAAAATTAAAAAATTGTTATCTCCAAAATTCTAACAGGGTTGGTGAAGGACAACCAAATTTCCACTTGTATTCCTTTATACTTCTCCAGTATCTACTTAGTAAATAATTAGGTCATTTCAATGCATTTAATTTTTTCCTTGACATTATTTATTTATTTGGTTTTTGGGGGGGGAAAGGGGCTACTTGTGTACCATGTCCCAAGAGTGAAAATCAGAGAACAACAGTTAGTTCTTTGATACCACCATGTCAATCCCTGAAATCAAACTCAAGTCCTCTTTGTGTTGGTTGGAAGTGCCTTTATCCAGCCTTTCTCAGATTTTGGTGATAATCATAAATGCTTTTTAAATTTAATTTATTTATTTTCTGTATATGGGTGTTCTATCATCATGTATGCCTGCACACCAGAAGAGGGCATCAGAACCCACTATAGATGACTGTGAGCCACCATGTAGTTACTGGGAACTGAACTCTGGACCTCTAGAAGATCAACCCATGCTCTTAACTGCTGAACCATCTCTTCATCCCAATAAAGTTTAAACTGTAAATATTTAAAAACCTTTTAAAAATGAATATATATATATATATATATAGAGAGAGAGAGAGAGAGAGATTGTATACATTCTCTATATATATACATCATATATAACTGATATATTGATATATATTTATCTGTTAAAGGGGTAAACATATTAAATGCAGTCAAATTACATCATATCATTCTGTCTAAGTCTTTGCTTCCATCTTGAGACTAAAGAGGTACTAAAATTTCTTGTTCTTCCATGGGGACTTTAGTTCAGTTCCCAACACCCAAGTCAATAGGCTCTAGGGCTCTGGAAATTCAAAGTACTCTGTTTACAAAAATTTAAAAACAGCATCCCAGGGATTCCCATCAACTGGTTGACTCACAGCTTCAATAATTATGTTCCAAAGGTTCAGTTTCTATCCTTTCAGCCCAGGAGCTCACTTGAATCAAGCCATTGTAGAATATTTGCATACGAGACACGCATGAAATTTCTTTTCATAATTCATACATATAGCTCATAACCTTCTACAATTCCTGGAATTTAAAAAAAAAGTTCAATATGTAGGCACTTCACTTTTTGATAATGATAAGGTATCATGAAACTGATACTTACAATTTCCCTAGTGACTTGTGTTGTTCTGAAAGATACATTGACCCAATTCGAGTTGCAGGGATTATTGGTAGTTTTTAATGCTATTTGTTTTTATAATTTTTTCAGTGCTTGTACACACGTGATTTCCATTTATCCTTTCAGTAACCAATAACTCCCCCACCTCCTAGCCTCTAGATACTTAGGAAGAGACTTTTTTTTTTAATTTATTTATTTATTAAGGATTTCTGCCTCCTCCCCACCACCGCCTCCCATTTCCCTCCCCCTCCCCCGATCAAGTCCCTCTCCCTCATCAGCTTGAAGAGCAATCAGGGTTCCCTGACCTGTGGGAAGTCCAAGGACCGCCCACCTCCATCCAGGTTTAGTAAGTTGAGCATCCTAACTACCTAGGCTCCCCCAAAGCCAGTATGTGCAGTAGGATCAAAAGCCCATTGCCATTGTTCTTGAGTTCTCAGTAGTCCTCATTGTCCACTACGTAAGTCCGGTTTTATCCCATGCTTTTTCAGACCCAGGCTAGCTGGTCTTGGTGAATTCCCGAAAGATCATCCCCATTGTCTCAATTGCCCTTCAATGGAAGAATGGATGAAGAAAGTATGGAATATATACATATTAGAGTATTACTCAGCAGTAAAAAACAAGGAATTCTTGAAGTTTCCGTACAAATGGATGGAAATAGAAAACACTATCCTGAGTGAGGTAAGCCAGACCCAAAAAGAGGAACATGGGATGTACTCACTCATATTTGGTTTCTAGCCATAAATAAAGGACAGTGAGCTTATAATTCGCGATCCTAGAGAAGCTAAATTAGAAGGTGAATCCAAAGACAAACATATAGGCATCCTCCTGAATATTAACCTTCATCAGGCGATGAAAGGAGACAGAGACCCACATTGGAGCACCGGACAGAAATCTCAAGGTCCAAATCAGGAGCAGAAGGAGGGGGAGCACGAGCAAGGAACTCAGGACCGCGAGGGGTACACCCACACACTGAGGAAGAGACTCTTTTAAAGACCAAATCTTTCCACTGAACCAGATCATCAGGTAGCATGTCCAGATGCAAACAGTGACTATTTTAGGTGTCTCTTTAGTGAGCATTAGTGTCCTGCTTCACTGCCATCTAAAGTATTGCTAATGACTGTTCTCAGGTAGTCATGAGTCTTGAACAAACATTTCCCCACTTTTTTCTGCTAGCAGACTTTGATTTTAATACTTCATAATTCTTACTTTGGTGCTTCAAAATCTTAACCTAATTTTGGTCCAGATGCAACACTCAGTCTCTCCCATTTCGTCCCAAAACCTCAGGAGAATCCATGTCTACAGGTGCCAATATTTCTATCTAAATTCAGGAAATGAGTTGAATGACATCCATCAGTGGCTCCTTCCCTACCACTTCTCTAGAAACAGAAGCCTAACTGACTGACAGAAGCACTCTAAGGCACTCCTCATTACCTTTATAAGCTTGAGAGAAAGAATCTTCCCATCTGGGCCCTTGTGGATCCTCACACCAAAGTAAGAAATAGGAGAAACTGGATATTAACAAATAAAAGTACATTCATAAAAAGTTTATTTAACCATGAACTACCACCCCTCAAGCACCATTTTTTATAACAATCATATTGCTAGTACATCTTTGTTTGCATGTCCAAACACATGAGCTCACACCAAGGGCATGTGCTACAGTTAGTCATCCCTGTGTTTTATTTTCAGTGCCACTGCAGAGATGCTGGAAGAGTCTAATCAAAGCCTGGAGAGATGGTTTAATTGGTAAACTGCCTGTCATGCAAAATGAAGACCTAAATTGAAATCCTCAATAGCCATATAAAAGGGGGTTCTGAGGAAGTAGAGGCAAATGAATCCCTGGAGTCTATGGGCCAGTCAGGGAGCCCCAGGTTCAGTAAAGGATGTACTATGAAATAAGGTAAAGAGCCATTGAAGTAAACACCCAGTGTCAATCTCTGGGTTTCACCCAATCTCACACGTGCACATGCACTTCCAGTACATAGACTTACACATATGAGCACAGCATGTGCACACACATACCCCGCAAACACCACACCAGATATAACACACAAACATATGCACACACATACCATAGTCATTCCCCTCACACAACCTACACATGACATACCCTACATAACCATACCCATAAACACATACCACACACACACCATCTCTAACACCCTCTGTCTCTCCGTCTCCCTCTCTTCTCTCTCTCTCTCTCTCTCTCTCTCTCTCTCTCTCTCTCTCTCTCCACACACACACACACACACACACACACACACACACACACCATCTCTAACACCCTCTGTCTCTCCATCTCCCTCTCTTCTCTCTCTCTCTCCACACACACACACACACACACACACTATAAAGCACATAAAGTGTTTTCTTAACTAGAAAGAGTCTGTACATTCCTTTGACTGTATTTACTTAACTCGAAGGAATCTGTACCTTTCTTTGACTACATTTACTTGAGAGCAACTGCTTCAGAAACTACTCATCGTAGCCTGAATTTATGTTCTGGTAATTTCTATACTGTTCCCATGTCTGCATTTGGGAATAGCATTAAAAATTACTTTCGCCTTATTATAGATTTCCAATAAATAGAACTTACTTGTGTTAAGTGATTGGCAGCTGTAAATCACATTTTATTTCACCCAGCTTTATGACAGACAGTTTCTTGTCATTTCCATATGGATCTACATGACTATTGTGATATAAAAAGCTCTAATTTCATATGACTTTTCTTAATATGAGTTTTTAATTCAACTACCCAAGTTAATTTTGAGGACCAGATTCCTTCATCTCACTTCCTTATTCTTTCTCGTCAGCTTCATTTCTTTCTTATGAAAATCTGTAAGTCTGGAATCTCATATAAGATAGTTCCAGTGTAGGCAGCAAGCCAAGGTCATGATGGCCTTGTGATTTTGTCTGGACTTGGTTCAGGAGGAAGCATCTGTTGAAGACCTGGTGCAGCTCTGGTCCAGCTACTGCAATCACTTTATCTTCATAGAGCTCTTAGAACATAAACACTAGAATGATATATACTGTTTAACTTTTAAATATTGTAACAATTTTGCATCTAAGAGCTGGGGAGATAGCTCAGTAAATAAGGCATTTACTACCTAAATATGAAAGACAGAGTTCTGATCCTTGAAACCAATGTGGGCCTCTCATGTGATGGCAGAACTCAGAGGCAGAGGTGGGATCACTGAGCCTAGATAAATTACTAGACTAGCCAAATCATTGATGTTCAACTTCAGTAGTGATGCTAACTCAGCAAATGAAGAAGAAGAACTGATGAAGACACCTGAAGTCAAGCTTCAGATGGATGTGTACATATGTGTGCAAGAATATCACCACACACATGTGCCAAAACACATGGAAGTATGCATGTGAATGACACACATGCATACAAATTAAGAAAATAAAATAATAGCTCACTGGCTAAGTTTGCACAGCATTCTGAAAGCATTCCTGGTGCAGGAGAATTGTCTATATTCTGTCAATTCTGTTTTAAATAAATGCTGCTTGGCCAGTAGCCAGGCAGGAAGTATAGGCAAGACAACCAGATAGGAAGTAGAGGCGGGTCAATGAGAAGAGGAGAATTTTGGGGAGGAGGAAGTCCACTCATCCCAAGTCCTGTCCAGACACTGAAGAAGCAGGATGCGATCTGCCCCGCCGAAAAAGATACTGAGCCAGGTAGCTAACACTGATAAAGGGAGGTGATATGGGAGTCCCCTCTGTGTGCTATGATTTCCATTAAAGAATAAAGAAACTGCTTTGGACCTATAGCAAGGCAGAACTTAGGTAGGCAGGGGAAACTAAGCTGAATACTGGGAGAAAGAAGGGCGGAGTCAAAGAGAGATGCCATGGAGCTGCCACAGAGATAGATGTGCTGAAACTTTGCTGGTAGGCCATGACCTCGTGGAAATATACAGATTAATGGAAATGGGTTCAATTAACATGTAAGAGTTAGTCAAAAAGAAGTTAAAGCTAATGGGCTAAGCAGTGATTTAATTAAAAAAAAAAAAGAATAATGGGTTAGGGCCGGGCGGTGGTGGCGCACGCCTTTAATCCCAGCACTCAGGAGGCAGAGGCAGGCTGATCTCTGGGAGTTCGAGGCCAGCCTGGTCTACAAGACCTAGTTCCAGGACTGGCACCAAAGCTACAGAGAAACCCTGTCTTGAAAAAAAAAAAAAAAAAACACAAAAAAAGAATAATGGGTTAGTATTAGTTATAAGAGTTAATAAAAAACCTGAGCTAATGGGTCAATCAGTTTATAACTTATGTAGACCTCTGTGTGATTTTCTTTGGGCTAAACGGCTGAGGGACCAGGCAGACAGGATAGAAACCAGCAGACCAGAAACCTCAGACAACACATCCCTACAGCCATACTTTACCTAGGAACACAGGGCAGGAGATGTTGCTGATGCCAACTATCCCTGCTTTCATTCTCTTATTCACACTCCACAGTTTCCTGTTACTGTCTCATCTGTCTCCACAATTCTAGAATCAATATGTCCTCCCAGTGAAGAATCACTGTGCACACTTAAAGCTTAATAAATGAAAAGCCCTTTGACATAGGACATGTCCCATTCTGCCTGATACCCAAAAAAGAAACTGGACCTTGATAGAAGATTTTACGGATACACACACACACACACACACACACACACACACACACACACACATTAGGCTTACATATCCCACATGTGAAATCTTTTACCAGATCTCTCTTGGGTCCCTAGCTCAAGTTAGACTTTGAAATATTTAAACAACGATAAGACACTCCAAGTCTGACCACTTGGACAATGAGAAATACCAGATTTATTTACGTACACCAGTACTGTTCTTTTTCAATAGTTTTATCCAGATTCATCCTGCCCACCTGGCAGAATTGTGCTTTTCCTGATAAGAACACAGGTGACTTAATGACAGACCAAGGTGGTTGTGACCCTGAGCTGCTCACTTGAGCTGCTTCTTAGAATCATATTCCTTGATTTGAGGATAGGCCTAATGGACAATTGTGAGGGTTGCATCCTTTTGTTGTGGGTTGAAGCCTAATTGGAGATCAATCTTTGTGAATGAACATTAGCAAAAGAATAATCAGCAATTCTAGACTTCAATTATGATACAAAATTCTCTCTTTTGCATTTTCTAACAAGACTGGTTAGTACATTACTTATCTTTAATATTGAAGTAAATTCTGTTTTGTATAACTTTATATTTCCTAGGCAAGTTTTTATTAAATCCTTCACAGTATCAATCTTACTGCTCAAGTTTCTCAGGTATCACCACTACCTTCTCTGTCAGAATCCCAAAACACCCTTGTGAGACTAGAAGCCATGACTCCTCTGGTCTGTGGAAGTCACTCAGTTTCTCCTTGTCCTTTTTGACCTGTTGATTGAAGAAGCACCTATTGGCATTGTTAATGTCATTCTACTTGGGTTTTGCTTTTAAAATTTATTAGATTAAATCACTGTAGATTTGTCAAGACTTCAGAGAAGTGGCATTGTGCTACAGGAATGCTTTGTGTTGTGCTCTTAGGATGCTAGTAAGTATTATTAGTGAACTACTTGATCTCTCCTTCCTTCCCCCCTCTTCCTCTCTTTCCTCCACTTTCTCTTCTTCCCTTCCTCCATTCCCCACCCCTTGTATGCATGTAGACACCGTAAGTTAATCTAGGGTGTCATTTTTTACTTTAGATATGCCTTGAATCTTTTAAAGGAATAATAATCTTTTATTGTAATCACTGTTGTGGGAATACAAAAGAATTTCAGATCTCTACTGCATAGAAACTTTTCACTTTTTAAAAATTCTTTGTGGATTTTATATCAAACATCTCAATCCCACTCATCTCCCCATCTTTCTGCATCCACACTCTGCCCTTGCAACTACCCCTAAAAAAATAAAATAAAAATTCTAAAAATTGCAAAAACGTCAACTTGTCACAGTGCGTCACACAGTATACTTCTTAATCCATATATCTTTACTTGCAAATGTTTATTGCAATGAGTCATTGTTTTTAAGGCCTCTGACTTTCTGACTTTTGCAACACTACTGATGCTGGGCCCTCACTGGGACTCCCCTTGGATGTCCTGTTGCTGCCCTGTGTTGTGGAGACCCTGAAACATTGGCTCTTCAGGACCAATTCTTTCATGTGCTGTAGCAATTCATAGATGGAGTGGATGCTGGGATGAGCTAACTCAGACCTGGATCTGGGCATGTGTGGTAGCTGAGTTAGTCAGTCTGCCAGTTCTCCAGCATCCTCACCATAGGGGTGAACTCTCCAGGACTGTCCTGCTAATTCATCCAATGCTGTAGTTAGTAGGAGCTCAACCAGTTCTTCTGATTCAACCACACCCACTCCACCACGGCCAGCTCTACTCTTTTGTCCATGGAAGGCTGGGTCTGCTCTCCCATCTGCTGCAGCTGGTGAAGGGCAGCACCAGCACTCCTGCTTTCTTGCAGCAAAGACCAGTTATCCTTCCTGCTGCGGGTGGTGAAGGATGAGGGGAGAGACATCTCTCGTGCTCATGGGGCCAGGGGGCCAGCTCTCCATGATCACACCCTTGGGCTGCTCACCTCTGCCCCCACCAACAGGGTCAAAACTACTGTGATGCCAAGGCAAGGCACAGGGCCAACTCTCCCAAGTGCTGTAGCCAGTGAGGAGCAGGGCCAACTCTGTGCAGTCCTTGGATATCAAAGTGATCCCAAGTGGCAGTCCAGACCAGGGACATCAATAGGACCTTTGGTGGTACCATGGACCATGGGCATCAATGCAGATCTCTGCTGCTTCATGACCACTAGCTCACCCAGGTATATGACCTTCAGCCGCAGCGCAGGCCAGGACTCCACCGTGGCCTCAGTGGCTTCACAGACTCCTCGCATTGAGTTTTTCCTCTCCACACTTGAGTCTGTACATCTGCCTCTCTTCATAATGCTCCAGCTGTTCCTCTCCTCTTTCTCTCTCATCTCTCCTTCTCATAGCTTCACATCATGGTGGCTCAGGCCTAGTGTTAAGCAGTGTCTCCTGGTGTCTTCATCCTGCCCACTCTGCGTGAAGGCAGGCGGGGTCTCTGAGTATCTTCATTTGTTTGCCCAACCCAATAAATAAATCTCTGACCAAAGACAGATGTAGCACAGAAAAACCATAATTAAACACAGAGTCTCCAAGTCTCATGGCCAAACTTCCATCACAACCAACTAGGGAAATAGGCCAATGATGAGAAGTCAACACAGCAAAACCTGTCCACTCAGTTGTGATCTTTCTTCTGTAGACACTGTTCTTCCTGGGCTAGGATGTGGCTCTGGGAGTTAGAGCAACACATTCAGTGGTTGTTTTCTCAAAGGAAGAAGGCACAGACCCACTAGCACTTGTGTTTGTTATTGGCTCTATTGATGGGCATTGTAATTCACCTGTTCCCACCAGTTCTGCGTCACCTCACAGGGCACAAACCGCTCTTTTCTTCACCTCCTGTTTGTTCAATTCTTTCTCTGCAATCACACCACTGTCTACTCATCTGTGTCTCGCCATGCCCAGGTAGGCTGGGGCCAGGCCCCTTGTTGTTGCTGCACTTCACTTCCAGGTGACCAGCAACTCTTTCTTAATGATCCCAGTCATGATGTCTGCCTGGTGCGGGCTCTGCTCTCTCACCATTCCTCACAGTGCCTCTCTTCCCAGGGGTCCCCTCTCCACTGGAGCACTTACTCTAAGCGAGAGGTTGAGGCCTTGGCTAAGGCCGCAGTCACTACAACCACTGAAAGAGTTTGGAACATGATGCTCAGGCCACTGCTGGCCACCAGCACCATCATGACTCTCTTCACCTTGATTTTTTAAAATTATTTTCATTGCCTTTTGTGTACTTATTGCATTATGCGGTAGGAGTGTGGGGGTGTGCATGCATCTCAGAGTCCACGAAGTCACGAGACAACTTTTCTTCTGCTACAGCTTAGGTTAGATACCAAACTTCTTTATCTGTTCTGTCTTCTCCCTAGATTTCTATCAAAGTTTTGAAACACAGTCTCTGCCATGTCCTGAAACTCGCCAGTTCTACCAATGTGGCTACCCAGAACGTCCCTCAATGACATCTGCCTCCCCTCCCCAGAGCTGGGAATACTAACATCAGCTGCTTAATTTTTAAATTAGTTTAGAGGTCTGTGGTTTTTATTAATAATAAAATGGCTAATTTTTCCTTTGTAATTAATAAATATCCCTAGAGAGATGCTGTATTATTAACCAATATCTTATATTCCCTCAGATTTGTGTGCAGTAATGGGTATGTTTACGAGTGAGTCTTGTGTGGAAAAGTGTGACTGGGGACTGTCTATGTTGTTGCCTGCTTTGCCCAGAACTCTACCGTATGGAGAGCTGTGTGACTAGGGGACTGTCTGCTGTCGCCCGCTTTGCCCAGAACTCTACTGTATGGAGAGCAGCATCTTCTCGCCCTGTGTGTTACTCATTATTTATTCTCATTAGGATGGATTCACAGAGAGCTAATCTGCAGTCAGGCAATTCTAATATAATATGACGTTGATTAATTTTACTTCTCTCTTTTTCCCTGGTTTGGACAGAAATGTTATTGACTGCTGGATCATCCCAACATACCTTTGTCAGGCTTTCAATGTTTTCCTGCTTTTGTGTATGTTACCCATGAAGCTCCAGGACACTGTAGCACACTCCCTCTCCCAGGTCTCGTATGAACCTGTTCATTTGACTGTTTCTGGATGAGTTTGGAGACCTGTATGCTGTTCTCAAAGAGCTCTTTTTTGTTGTGCCAAGTCTAGCTGATTTGCCATGCTTCTTGCTGTCTGGTATTTCACTGTTAGATATACATTAGTTTAACTCACGTGACAATTTTTCCTAAGATTCTTGTTTTGTTCACTTGCATATACTTTGTAGTCTATCACTTGTGCTTTCTGCCTAAGGAGGGCCTGCTTTGCTCCATCCCTGCTCTATAATCACATCCATTCTCCATTTGTGAGCAGAGCAGTATTGGCTTCCTGTGAGATATGCCGCACAGACAGTGAACATACATATGGAGAGGAGGGCCATGAACCCAGAGATTGTTTCAAGCAGCTACAATTTCTTGTATGAACTGACTGTGATTGGGAATTCAAGAGTTACTTATCATGTGAGCTCAATCTTTTATAAACTATAGAAAGGAGCTGGACAGTGGTTTAATCCCAGCACTCAAGAGGCAGAGGCAGGCAGATCTCTATGAATTCAAGGCCAGTCTGGTATACAAGAGCTAGTTCTGGGACAGGCACCAAAGCTACAGAGAAACCTTGTTTGAAAAAAAAAACAAACAGAAACAAAACAAAAAATGTAAAGATAGAAAGTTGTATGTGATAAAATGTTAGAACACTGACTTTTGTTAATGTTATGAAAACAATCTCCCTCTCAATATGAATGCATAAAATATTAGCCTAGGTATAATAATCATTCTCAATCCCCAATATAATTACTTCCTAAAATATCTCATTTAAGGTTTATTTCATATTTTCAATTTAATGATTCATTTTTATCTAAAAATAACACCAAATCCCTCTATGTGATCACAACTAAAAAAAAAAAGTCCTTAGGCTCAGGAAAAGTCTCAGTGGGCAAAGTGCCTCCCTCACAAACACAACAACATGAGTTTGCACTCCTAGCATCCATGTAAAAGATATGTAAAAGAAATTCCATGTGTGCATTTCAGGATCTCTACAGCCATGACAGTGCAGTAAGAGGAGTGGGCTGTGTCCCACTGCCTGGCTAGCATAATCCCCAAAATAACCACTCAGAATTTGTATTAATTAAGTTACTGCCTGGCCCATTAGCTCTAACCTCTTATTGGCTAACTCTCAAATCTTGATTAACCCATTTCTATTAATGTGTATCGCCACTTGATTGTGGCTTGCTGGCGTGAGTCTAACCAGCCTCCATCTTGGGCAGGAGAATCATGGTGTCTGGCACACTGCCCTTCTTCTTAGCATTCTGTTCTGTCTAATCCACTTATCTAAGTCTGCCCTATCAAAAGGCCAAGGCAGTTTCTTTATTCAACCAATGAAAACAACACAAATACAGAAGGGCCTCCTACACCAATATGGGATACAGAGAGAGGAGACTCTCCAGAAGCTTATGAGCCAGCTAACCTGAGATACACAGCATAAAACAAGTGATCCTGCCTCAAGCAGATGGAAGGAGAGGAGCACACACACACACACACACACACACACACACACACAGAGAGAGAAGAGAGAGAGAGAGAGAGAGAGAGAGAGAGAGAGAGAGAGAGAGAAAACTCCCCCAAATACCATCTCCACTATGTACATATACATGTAACATATGCATATATACATACTTTGTTAACACTCATATATATTAATGTTTCCAATATCTCAATTTTGCATCTAAAATTATTCAGGGAATCAATTTTTATTAACACACAATGGTGAAATCTGTTCATTATAGTTAGATATTTATCATCAAAGGCATATTTGAATATTATACACTATAACAAACAATTTTCCATGAAGTCATCTTTTCCAAGTTCATCATCATGAAGCTGACTTTTCCAAGTTTAGCTTTTTCTCCAGATTGATCTTTTGGCATACAAGTGCATAGATACCAATATAAATGATGAAATATGTGGATAGAAGTGAGGACTTTATTTTGCTCTTTTAACTTTTGTCATCTTGATAATCTCAGTTATTCTAAATTGCACACTTTCGGACAATAATTTGTACATTTGCCCCATTTATGGAATTATTTTTGCTAAAATTTGAATTTATGAGTCTATGTCTCAGGCAATTACGTTAACATTTATTTCTTGCCCATTGACTCAAATCTCATTATTTCAGTTTAGATAGTCTCCGAATTGTCTTGATATATGGCTTCCTTCTTTGTCAATGGTGAGAACTGTGATGACTTTTGATTCAGTTTGCTGGGTTCCCTGCAACGGGTGAAATGAGTGCCTCTGTAGTTTCCAATTTAGAAAGCAATGCCTCTTTGCTAAACAATAAACAATAGCTTCCTTTACTCTTTGTTGTACCTTCAAGTGTATCAAGTTGCCTGTAAGGCAAATAAAAAATGTATACCATGTTCCTCTTTCAGCTGAGACTCCAAGACAATATCTGGGTATGGGTATGTTGCTGTCTAAATATCGTCTTTGATTTATCCCCATGCCTCTTCCTCTGTCTGCACTGCTGTATCCTTGTCTTCACCCGAACAATAATCTGCTCCCTCAAGGCTACAATTTCTGTGCCTTTGTCTTTTACATGTCAGGTTTCTCAAATGCACGTAAGCCATCAAGAGTAAGAAATTCCAGACAGGAGCATATATCTTCCTCAATGCAAATATGATTCTAACTTTCGTTATTGTTTCTCTTAACATTATAATTTCTTTGGACATAATTGATTTTTCCATTCTGCTACTGAATATCATATTATTCTCAGGAAAGCTGCCCTTTTGCTCAGTTTCATGGAAGTAATATAAATATTGCCCTGTTGGTTTAAATGAAGGGGGGTTTGCACATTTGTAAATTTGTAAAGTGGGAAACACTTGTTTCATGAGGTGTGTTTTTTTTAAATCTCTCTTTGTATGTGGGGATACCTGGATTAAACAGCGTGTGGATGCACATATGGCAAGATGTGCATGTGGAGTTCAGAAGACATGATTATATACTGTGTTTTGTTCTATCTTGTGTACTGCTGCATATGCCAGGCTAGCTGGTCCATGAGATTCCAGGGTATCTTCTGCATTTCTCCCATCTTATCATGGAAGCACAAAGTCCCTTTCTACCTTGTTAGGCTTTATGTGAATTTTGGGGATCCAAACAACAGTCTTCACACTTGGGCTCCAAACACTTGAACTACTGAGCCATCTGCTCAAGTCCAAGTGAAACAGCTCTATCATAAATCTTAAGCACAGATTTTCTTTGTGACTGTCCTATTACCCCAGTGATAGGGTCTTCAACGTACAATCTAAGTGCTTACAGCTACTAGTGAGTTGATTCCTCAGTTTTATTAAGAAGAGAAAAATTGAACACTGTCATAAATAATGTAGAAAAAAGCCACAGTGAATGTTCAGTCAGGGATGGGATAGTTTTGTTTGTCCTATACCCTCAAGGCTCAGGGGGCATCATGAAAGGCGGGGCAGGAAGATTTAAGAGTTGGAAGAAGGGAGAGTCTGTGAAATGCTCTCTTCTGGCATTGCTATGATTGTTGTACATGGAGCCATCGATTGTGTATGTGTACATTTAGGCGGGACTTGAGGCTGGGAGGCAGATTTGATGTGGGGCAGGAGTTGAAGGGAAGAGTAAAGAATGGATGATCGAGATAGTTTGTATATATGTAGGAAATGGCCAAAGAATAAATAAAATCTTACTTAAAAAAGAACTCTTGCTTTCAAATATATTTTTAAAATGTGGAATCTGGGTCATTTTTCATAGTGTGAGTGATACAAGTCATTGAATACACTGCTGAAGTCAGAGAAGGTGTGGACCAGTATGCTGCCATGCCACAGGCTGAGGCACTGTGCAGAGTATGGCATCGTCTTGTGTATTGTGGGTGTCTCCTTTAGAAGCCTCTCTGAAGCTAATTTCAACAAAACTTTATTCTTACTATAAATTGACAGTGCTTTCATTGCAAACTTTATATTTTCCTGGTTCATGAGCTCTCATCTATCATATCTGCAGTGACAGTGTATTTTAATATGCTCAAATCAAAGACACTCCCTTTCCAATCTGACCACAGCATGAAAGAGTCTTGCTGCATGTTGACTTTTGGAATCCAACGGTAATAGTATCCAAAGAATCAGCTTTGGCAAAGTGATTATAATTTATTTAGTAGATTTACAATCAAATGGCATTGATCAATTATTTGGTAAACTAAAATACATATGACAAGATGGCTAATGTCCAAGTAAATGAATGTTTTCTGTAGCAGATGGATTTTAGGATCTGATTATCCCAAATACTTTTAAGATGAAGGAACTTGAGGAAACACAAAAGTAGGAAGGTAAATCTCACCTTCTCCTCGTCACTCTTCCTAAAGCAGATCTTATAACCCATTATGCTCTCCTCACCTTCTGAAGTAAGACCCAGACCCTACCCTCGTGTGTGTGTGTGTGTCTGTGTGTGTGTGTGTGTGTGGTGTAAGTACATGTGTAGGTGTATGTGTACTAGTGTGTCTGTGCATGCGGGGGTCAGAGGACAACCTCAGGTGTCATCTACCTGGCTTTGTGAGGCAGTTTTTCATGAATTCAAACAGACTGTCTCATTAGGGTGCCTCAAGAGCTTGCCAATCCCTAAGTGTGCAGCACAGGGATTAAAAAGCACACATTACCACCTTCATGTTTTATTTCTTGGGGTCCTGGGGCTTGCAAGTTCTGGTGCTTGCAAGGCAAATGCTTTACTGACTGAGATACCTTCTCAGACCAAACTTATATTTTTAGGCAAGAAATAACATAATAGATAGGAAAATGAGATATTGCAATCTGAAAGTGTTGTATGACTAAACAAGGTTTTTGAGATATTGTTGCAGTGTTAAACAAGGTTAAACTTCAAAATATCTGGTATGTCTAAATGTATCACAAACGTGTGCACAAATACCTATACCCACAGATGTGTCCTTGAACACACACACACACACACACACACACACACACACATGCAAACATACAAAAAAGTAACAATTTGACAAGTTTCAAAATAAATTTCAAAAAATAGCAAAATTGAAGAATTGGGTTTCAGTTCTAGCTTTGATTTAGTGTTGAGAAGCTGTTTTTTAATTTGTCACAGCTTATATCTGACTTCAGTCAGACTGGTTGGGAATGAGGCTCACTTCTCCTTGACACACAAATGCATATCCTTTAAAAGTAGCCTTGTTTAATCCAGTGTGTAGCCATGATTAAGAACCATGAGATTAGATGGTTCTATTAGAACCATTAAACTAACTTTTGCAATTAGATTTAGCCTTCTCATTTGAGACCCAAGATCTATATCTACTAGTCACAGAAGTTGCAAGGCTTTTGTTTATGAGAATAAACAATGATGTTTAAAGAGCCTCCCATTAGAAGCCCCTGGCTTTCCTTTCCAAGCTAGATAGATGAAAATTGATGTGGGATTTCCCTCTTAAACAAAAGAATTGCTTTGAACCTATAGCAAAGCAGGGCAGAGTGGAGCAGAGCTAGGCAGGGAGGGCTGGACTGAGTGCTGGGAGAAAGAAGGGTGGAGTCAGAGAGAAGCTTTGGAGCCACTGGAGACAGTAACTGGGAACTTTACCCTGTAAGCCACAGCCACGTGAAAATATACAGATTAATAGAAATGGGTTAAATTAATATGAGTAGCCAATAAGAAGGTAGAGCTAATGGGCCAAGCAGTGACTTAAGTAATACAGTTTCTGTGTGATTATTTCTGGTCTAAGCTAGCTGGATGGCCCAGAACCAACAAGCAGTTTCCATGCAATAGGAAATGGCTTCCTCACAATAGGAAATGGCTTCCTCTTTTTCTTTCCTCAAAAATCATTTGTTACACTGTTCCCATTGCTCAAGAACCCTGACTTGACCACTCAGGATCATGTAGCCAGAGGCACACCAAGCCTTTATAACCCATGTTTTCACTTATTATTGACTTACCATCTGCCAAGACATTTTCTTTATTCTTTTTTATTATGTTTTGAGATTATAATATAATTGCATCATTTTCACTTCTATTTCCTCATTTCAAATCTTTCTGTATACTCTTCCATGCTCTCTTACAAACTGATGGCCCCATTTTCATTAATTTCTGCCACACACACATACATGTGTATGTGTTTATCCATTCCTAAATAATTAATACAAAATGATCCAGTATTATGTTACTGGTCTTCAAGACTGACCTTTTGGTATTGCATAACCAATTGATGTGCTCTGCTCTGAAGAAGACTATTTCTCCAATTCTCAGTATCCCTTAATTGCCTGTAGGGTTTTTTTGTTTGTTTTTTGTTGCAAGTGTGTGTGTGTGTGTGTGTGTGTGTGTGTGTGTGTGTGTGTTTGTGTGTGTAGAATTAAAGATCATGTGTTTTAATCCATTAATGTTAACATGTCTATTGTTTTTCTTCTTGTTCAGTTCATGTTTAAGAAGTCATGTTGGTAAAACTTTATATAGACTGTATCTTCTGCAAATCCAAGGAGACATAATCTTATAGCAAGTGCCATTTCCCTCTGACTCTTGAAGCTTTTCTGCTCCCTCTTTTGCAATATTCACTGACCCTTAGGTTTGGAAGTTGAAGTGTAGATATATCGATTGGGGCTGGGCTCCACATCTCTGAATTTTGATTGTCTGTGGTTTTTCTATAGAAGTGTGTTACAGAGAGACGTTTTCTGATTAAGTGTGAGGAATATACTTGTCCATGAGTATAAAAATAAATGTTTGCAATGTAGTTAGGGATTATGTTAGTTTAGCAAAGTGCAGTTGTAGGCTGTGCTCTAGGATCCAAGACTTCACCACCTGGAAAGCCAATTGTGTAGCTGGATAGCTGTAAGGTGCCAATGATGGTTTCTGTCTTGGTGAGCAGGTATTTTTTTTCTTTTTTTTAATTTTTTTTTTTATTGAGAAAAGGGAAAAAAAAGTTTCCGCCTCTTCCCAGCCTCCCATTTCCCTCCCACTCCTCCCACCCTTCTCCCCTTCCCCCTCACTCCTCTCCCCCTCCCTCTCCAGTCCAAAGAGCAGTCAGGGTGCCCTGCCCTGTGGTAAGTCCTAGGTCCTCCCCTCTCCGTCCATGTCTAAGAAGGTGAACATCCAAACTGGCTAGGCTCCCACAAAGCCAGAACATGAAGTAGGATCAAAACCCAGTGCCATTGTCCTTGGCTTCTCATCAGTCCTCATTGTTCGCCATGTTCAGAGGGTCCGGTTTTATCCCATGCTTTTTCAGTCCCAGTCCAGCTGGCCTTGGTGAGCTCCCAATAGATCAGCCCCACTGTCTCAGTGGGTGGGTGCACCCCTCGTGGTCCTGACTTCCTTGCTCATGTTCTCCCTTCTTCCGCTCCTCATTGGGACCTTGGGAGCTCAGTCCAGTGCTCCAGTGTGGGTCTCTGTCTCTATCTCCATCCATCACCAGATGAAGGTTCTATGGTCATATGCAAGATATTCGTCAGTATGAGCAGGTGTTTCTTGAATCCAGTAAAAGAGCAACTTCTATTGCACCCTTAGGGTTATCATGCCTTGTTGTTGTGGTGGTAGTTCATAGCTAAAATTGTTGATTGCTTCTGTCCTTTCCAAGTGTGTATGGCTATGGCACCTTCTGGTACCATGAAAAAATAGTCCTCAAGGAAGAGGCTTCCAGGTTACTTCCCGCTCAAGGATCTCTGGGTTCTTTTTCTGAAGAGCATGATGTCTTCAGCATTAGGGACTCACCTTCAACCTCTGGGGCAACCTAGGGAAATAGCAGTAGCCTACAGTGTTCTGGGGTCTCTTTAACAACCTTAACTAACAGCTCAGAAAAGAGCTTTTTGTGCCTAGTGTGAAGTTTTTGTTTTAATGGTCTTTGGTTTTTGGAGGAAGAATTGGCAATCCGAATGAGAATTTTTTTTAACTATACATGTACATTTATACACCAGCTTATGAGTATTATAGTTATTTTATATAGATAGTTAATACTATGATTCATTATGATTTTTTGTTTTTCATTTTTTTAGGGTTTATTTGTTTGTTTTTTCAAGAAAGGGCTTCTCTGTAACTTTGAAGCCTATTCTGGAACTATCTCTTGTAGACCAGGTTGGCTTCAAACTCACAAAGATCTCTACCTGCCTCTGCCTTCTGAGTGCTGGGATTAAAGGCATGCGTCACCACTGCCTGACTTTGTAATGTAGCTTTTAAATGTCCTTACTCTTATTTTGCCTTCTCTCTTCTGTATTTATTAAACTCCCCCCTGCCTAATTAAATCTCCTACTTGTTTTTTCATATCCTTTTTTTGGATCTTTTGTATCTAGTTATTCCCTTCTCTATTGCTATCCTGACCCCAAAGAATGGTTTGGTATTATTATCCTATATTCACAGTTACAGAAGGATATGTATTCACATCAAAAAAATCAAATCTAGGAGTACCAGATTACAGACAATATGTGAGGCTTGTATTTATTAGTCTAAGTTACCTCATTCACTACGAACTTTTATAGTTCCTTACTTGTATCTACAAATTTCTTCTTTTAAAAAAAATAGATTTTTTTGGGGGGGTAGAGTTCTCTCAAACTCATTCTGTAGACCAGGCTGACTGACCTCAAATTTAGACATCTGCATGCCTCTGCATCCCAAGTCCTGGGATTAAAGCTACATACCACCATCACCCAGTTTATCTACAAATTTCATGATCTTGCTTCTATTTGCAGCTGAATAGTATTCTCTAATATATATGTGCTACGTTTTTATTATCAATTCCTTGGTTGAAGAACATTTAGGTTGTTTCAATTTCCTTGCTATTATGAACAGCAGCAATGAGCATGGCTGAGTAGGTTTTTGTGGAGTAAACTGTCTAGTCTTTTGGGCATATGTTAAGGACTGGTATAGCTGGCTCAAATCATAGGTCTATTTTTAGCTTTTTGAGAATTCACACCAATTTCTGAACTTGCTGCCCCAGGTTGCAATCCCACCAACAGAAAATAATGGTTTCCTTTTCCTCGTGTCCCCTCCATGATTTGTTTTCCATTGTTTTGTTGATTGAAATCTCAAAGTTGTTTGATTTGCATTTCTGTAACTGCTAGAGATGAATATTTTTGAGATATTTCTTAGCCATTTTTCTTCTTTTGAGAATTTTCAGTTTATCTCCCAAAGACATGATTTAAATTGGTAATTTATTTGTTTGCTTTTTGGAATTCTTTATATATTCTGGATAGCTATACTCTGCCAGTTGTACACCTTGCAAAGGTCATCTTCCACTTCTAGGTGTCCCCCTACTTGGAGATTGTTTCTTTGGTTGTACAGGAGCTTATTAGTTGTATAAGTCCCACTTGTCAATTACTGACCTCAATTCTTGGGCAAATAAAGTTATATTCAGGCAATTCTTTTCTACATCTATACCATGTAAGGTACGGCCAGGGATTTTTTTAAAGTGTATAATTGTATGTGTGTGTGTGTTTCCGTGTGTGTAAGTTATGCATGTGATTACCAGTGCTCACAGAGGCCAGAAGAGGGTATCAGATTCTCTGATTCCAGAGTAATATGTTGTTGGTAGCTTCATGACATCATGGCATAGGTGCTGGGAACCAAACTGAGGTCTTCTGAAAGAGTAGTACTGAGCCATCTCTCCAGCTCACTGTAGAGGCATTTACAAAGCATTATTGGTTTTAAACCAATACTTTTTCAGGAATGAGCTTAAGAACAGATAAAGTGCTTCCTGGAGGGATTCACTTCCCAGCCATCCAGCCCTTCTACTTTCCTCTACACACTGTTCCTCAGGGGTGCCGTATGATTAAACCTCCATGTTTTTAATTATTTTAATCACCATTGTGTAAGATGTTTTGATTCTTTATCTTTTTACTAATTAATCATCTGAGAATCGTTCTTCTGTGCACAGGTTGCTCTTTCGTCCTTTCTTTTTTTTTTAAATATTTATTTATTATTATGTATACAATATTCTGTCTGTGTGTCTGCCTGCAGGCCAGAAGAGGGCGCCAGATCTCATTACAGATGGTCGTGAGCCACCATGTGGTTGCTGGGAATTGAACTCAGGACCTTTGGAAGAGCAGCCAGTGCTCTTAACCTCTGAGCCATCTCTCCAGCCCCTCTTTCGTCCTTTCTTATGTCACTTCCAGGTCTACTCTCCTCCCAACACATGTTTGATTTTCCTCAAATATTTGGTTATCCCACACAAGATTATCCACTGATTAATTCCATAATATGCCCACTCGGAATGTATTTCTGAGACACATTTGTAAAAGTGATGGGTCTGGTCCAGAAGATTCACCTGTGTAAGTTTGGAAGATCTTGCAAATTGATGTCTACACAGCATGTCTGAAGATGCAGCACTCCATGTAACCACATCTAAAGAATGATTTGATCATTTCAGCTGGACAAATGGGAATGAATTTAGGGGAGGTTATTTTGTCTTCAGTTTTAGATATTAATATTCAAAGTTATATTTTGTTTCTCTATGTTTGTATGGGTATAGAAAGACAGAGAGGCAGACAGACAGACAGACAGAGCATCAAGTGTGGGCATGTGCATGAAAAAGCAAATGAATACCTCTGACAAGGTTCCTCACTGCCATTCACCATGATATTTTGAGACAGGCTCCATCATTGACCTGAAACTCATCAAGCAGGCTAGACTGGTTGGATAGTTAGCCCCAAGGCCCCTCTCTCTGTATCCCCAGTACTGAGATTACAAATATACAATACTATGCCTCATTTTTCCAATGAATTTTAAGAACTGAACCCTGGCCCTAATGCTACCAGGCAAGCTGTTTACTGACTGTAGTATTTCCCCAGCCTCTTTGTTTTCCTCTTGTATTGATTCTCAGAATCACATTTATCAAACTTGTCACTCGTCATTGTGATTATTTCTCTATGCACTAAAAAGGCTTGTATGAGAGACAGCCTGAGAATCTGTCCAGTCATTGCCTTCTATTGACGCAGGGGGCATCCCGTCATTCCATGCAGATGAATTATCAACATACTTCACAGGATGCTGCAAGTCCATGTTCTCTGTGCTTTCCTCACACATTGTTTCTGGGAGGCAAATGCCTACAGAGACACACAGCACTGTACAGCAAGTGTATTCAGAAATTATCTGCCCGCCCCTTTCCAAAAATTGATTTCTCTCCCTACGTAATTGATCTTCAAATGAAGGTCATCAAACAGTCATAATAGAAGAGTTAGCATTTTAGAAGGTTTTGTGAATTTTATAATTTTCCCTCACACTGGGGAGCCAGATTCTTTCTCTGGTTCTGATGAAATGCATTTAAACCTCAAGCCTTCTCAGAAATCAATGCATGCCAACCTGCAGCTTTCAGATGTGGAGGAAAGGCCGGCAGTCTAGAAACTACAAACAGTCCCACCATAGACAGTGACTTCTAGAAATGAAGAGCCAGGCTTCTGCTGCAGTGCCAAGGGCACCTTCCTCTCAGAATTCACTGTTTCAAATGCTCAACTAGGCAGTGACAGTTCCAAACTGAAACTAATAATTATCCTAAGAATTTAGTATTCACAAAAGGGGTATAGTTCACTAGGAAGCAACTCCTCTTTTTCTTAATCATTTGCAGTGTGTGTGTGTGTGTGTGTGTGTGTGTGTGTGTGTGTGTGTGCGCACCAGTACTCACACATGCATAGATACTACAATGAGAGTGCAGAAGAGAACAACCTCAGATCTAAGATGTTGGTCCTTGATGTGGGATTCCCCTCTGTATGCTGTGAATGTGTTTTATTACCATTGGTTATTAAAGAATCTTCTTTGGGCCTATGGCAGCGAAGAATAGAGCAAGGTAGGAATTCCAAGCTGAGACAGAGGAGAAAAAGAAGATGGAGCCAGAGAGATGCCATATAGCCTCTGAGGGTGACAGATGCCAGATGAAAACTTACTGGTAGGTCACATTCACATGACAATACACAGATTACGAGAACTGGGTTAATTTAAGATGTAAGAATTAGTTAATAAGAAAACAGAGCTAATAGGACAAGCAGTGTTTTGATTAATATAGTTTCTGTGTGATTATTTGGCGACTGGGCGGTCAGAAAACAAAACAAGCAGCCTCCACCTACAGGTCCTCACCCTCCATTTGAGATAGGTCTCTCTCTTTTTGTCACTGTGTGACTCAGAGTAGCTGGTCCATGAGCTTCTAAGGTATTGTTTCCCCATAAGATCGCTGATGATAATACATATTTTAGGCATAAGATGTAAGAGTAAAGCTGGACCTGACCTGGAAGCTTTCTCTCTGGGAACTGGCTCTAATTACATCCAAAGTTGTTAGGCAAGTTGCCAAGAGACAAAACCCAATCAAAAAGCTACCCAGCTAAAAGGCCTGTGAAACATAATGAACAACTCACCAAGACACAGCCAAGTATATACACAGTGGCACTTATATCTCATGGGCTGCTAACAGTCACCCAGTTAGTGTTAAGGCTCTCTCAATAAAGAGGAACCATACGTAATACTACAAACCTCGCCAGTTACCTGTGACTGGGGTCATAGATCTGAGAAGAAGACCTATTACTGCCACATTCCTAAACAAGTATAATTCCCAACTACAGTCTAAATACTTATGCTTATATGCCCTGGTAAGTGTTGCACTCATACCTCATCAATGAAGCTTGTTTTTGCAGCAGACAATGACTGTTACAGAAACTCACAACTGGACAAAGTACAGAGAACATATTAACAGTTAGGTGTCAGCCCAAATTCTTACATCTCCAATATAACCCTACACCTAAAGTTTTGGGAACAGTGTGAAAGAGGTGGCAGAAATATTTAAAGAACCGGAGGACCAGGGCATTTATTTTGAGATAGCATCTTCTATATATACACTTTCTACATGTGATAGGGAAGCTGCACCCATAAAATCTCAACAATATGGTTATCTAAACAAGATCTGAACAGTGACAACATCATTTGGCTGCCAATGTGGAAGAGGAATTCCACACGACCTTACCATAAATAAAAAGCTGAGAGACAGACAATCAGGCTTCTCCAGTTACAAGTCACTTGATGGGTTAGACAATCCCAAGAGGCTAACCAGAGCTACATATACACATGAACAACATGAAATGAACTCAGAGGTTTCATTTATATATGCATATGTTTGTTTACACACACATATACATATATCATACATTACTATATTACATATCATATAATGTCATAAAACTGTGTAATAATTAATTATATATGTACATTATGTATAATAATAATAAATAAGAGGTCATGAAGTTGAGAGGGAGTTGGGGAGCATGGGAAGACTTGATAATATGGAGTATAAATAATGTAAAGACAGATTATGTAAGAAAGTTTTTAAAATAATAAAACATTATTAAAAAATAAAAAAGTAAGACATGTTCTTCACAAACAAAAAACTCACTGCAATTACAGTTATACACTTTTGAATTCATCTTTCTAGTTGGGCACTGATGTCTAAACTCAGGTCCTCACTTTTGTATACCAAGATCTGCACCATCTGAATTTCACTTTGTCCCTCATTTTTTTTCTTTTATTTAACAGCAAGCATGTGCACTGACAGGATGACACATGAGAGATCATGTCTGCTAGGTTTGGTGTCAAATTGCATAACCTATATCCCCTTGAGAACTAAGACTTCATCTGTACAGACAACAGGTATCGACAGCTTGCAACATTCAACCGAGTAGCCCACTTAGCATTGAGATCCTTCTTGACTATCACTCTTTCATCCAATATGACAGGGAGAATAAGGTGGCAGAAGGTTGAAGTGACTGGTCACATTGAATCCACAATGACAAAGGAGAAGATGAACACTGTTGCTCAGCTTGTTTTCTGTTTTGTTTAGCCCAGATACCAGCCTATGGGCTAGTATCACCCATTGTTGAGGTCAATGTCCCACCTCAGTTGACCTAATCTAGAAACTTCCTTGTAGGTATGCCTTGAGTCTTGTCTCCGAAATGCTTCCAGATCCTACCAATCTTATAATTAATGTTAATTATCACCATAGTATCCTTAACTTTAATGTGTAGAACACTATAGCACGACTTTCTAGAACTTAAAGATTTTCTATAGTAAATAGTTTTGAAATTGAACCTTGTGAATTTTTATAAATATAAAAGGAAGAAAAGAATGAGACTATCAGTGACAATTAAACCATGTGGCTCTGAGATATCCAGGGCTGAGAGTAGAGCAGGTTTGGGAAAAACAATATTTAATTTTTGGTGAGATGAATTTATATTACTGCCACAGTAACAAATGACATGAAGATTAAACAGGTGATGTTTATACTTAGCGTACAAAAGAGAACTTGCAATGTGTGTGTGTTTAGGAATGAGGGTAGACAATGTCAAATCAGGTGACAGAATCAACTTATAGACAAATCTACACTGGGCCCATGACTGGGTAAAAGGGAAATCCAAATGATGACAGGTCTAGGGTGAAACTGAAGAATGAAGGGACAAAACGAGATGGGGGGGGGATTAGGATGGGATGTGTCCTGCTTAGAAAACAGTCACAGGGCAGTTAATAATAAGAAACATTATGACATTGCGCTTTCCTCCCATTTGCTACATTCAATGAGTTATTTTAGTACTGGTTTAGTATTTATCCACTCTATTTATCTTCATACATTTTGATAATTTTGTCCATTATCTTGAACAATTATAAGACACCCATTCAAGTAGTTACTGTCCCAAATATTTGTAGCACAGCGATAGACTATGTACAAATACTAGAATAATGTAACTGATGTGTTGAAAAGGTGGCACTGTCCTTTACAGCACAATAGCCATCACTGAAGAGTAAAGTGTGCACTGAACTCAAAGAATGAGCTCAGTAGGTGTAAATGGAATTGACTCTCAGGGTCCCTTGCAAGGCTGGCACCTAATAGCTCAGAAAAATTATGACTGAAGTCAAGGTAAACCTAGTGCTCTTCAGGTGATATTACTGGGTTTATTCACTCACACCCAGGGGACAAGAGCTTCCTTTCTCTGTTTTATTCACTTTTACCTATTGTAGAAAAATTTATACATATGGCCAAGCTATGTGTGTAAGGATTGATTTAGAAAACCAGAAGAGAGAGCCTTACGAGATTGCTCAATAGATAAAATGCTTGCTGAGCAAGCAAGAAGTCTGCATTTGGATCTTTAGCACTCAGTTAAAATGCTTGGTGTGGTGGCATGGGCCTGTACTCCCAGCCCCTAAGAAGAGACAGCAAGAAAATCACAAAGTCTCCGAGACAATTGGAGTGCTCCAGGTTCAGCAAGAGACAATGTCTCTAAAAATAAGTTGCAAGTATATAAAGGAACATACCTAATGACAACTTCTGCCTCATACATGCATTAACATCAGCATGTACACTCACACACTCATAACATATATGCACACACATACACTCACATGCTCATAACACACATGCACACAAGTGCATGATCATGCACATGTACAAATAAGAGTATAAGCCTATGTTCTGACACAGTAGTGAATAAAGGGAAATTTGTCCAAACTATTTATGCAAGGAACGGCAAGACAAAAGCAGTGGGACAGGAGGGCGGAAGCCCTCAGTACTTACTGGCACATCCTACTAATCCCATTCACTAGTGCTTGGCTGCTTTTTGAAGCAATTTTAGGTGTTGGAATTCCATGGATCAACATCTGTCAAAACATACATTTCAAGCACTGTACTAAAATCATCAAGTATGTACATATATTAATGGCAGCTAAGCATAATCATTATTTTTGTATTCACTAAAATGGTTGTTTTGATGTCTTCCTATTTTTATAAAGGTTGGACTAAGGACATTTGAAATCACGAGGCAGTCTTGACTCTGTTATTTTATCATAGTATGTGACTGATGACACTTAGAAAGAACAGAATTTATTGATGTTTCACCTATAATATTGTCTATTTTCAATTGCCCTTAGCATCCACAGAACTATGAAATGCAGGAGGGAAACTCACAGCCACTTATATTTCATTGGCAGATGTGTAACCCAGCATCACATCTGTTAATGTAAACCTGGATAGCATTGTACCATTCTACTGACTAAGGAGAGCTCACAGAGTCAGCCTTTCCACCCACAGACATGTGCTCCTTCCTCTGTGTCACAGAGAATGTTTATGGACTCCACTAGATGCCAATTAGAGATACCCAATGTTCTCTTCTGTTCGTAAAACTCTGAGCTTGGAAAAACTCAAAACAGACTCTGGCTGTAACATTTATGCAGCACTTTGCTGCTGAGGCTTCACCCTTAGCCCTGAATGTGGAAGTAGGAGATGCTTAGTTCTCTACAGAGATTGGAGATAGACTCCATAAGGAAATGATTCCATGTTCCTGCTCCTTTACCCTGTGATGGGTTAGTTCTGGTTGGTAACTTGATAGGATTTAGACTCACCTAGGAGATGAACGTCTGTGCTTGTCTGTAAAGAAGTGTCTAGATTAGGTCAATTGAGGTGAGGTGAGAAGACCCACACTAATGTGTCTGAAACCAAACTGCAATGGACTAACAGCAGGTAGTGAGTGAAAAAGCAAAGCAAGCTGAGCCCCAGTACCTGTCTCTCTGATGCTGACTATGGGTGCCATGTGAGCAGCTGCTCAACTCCTCTGCCACTATGCCGAATTCTTCCATAACTGATTGAATTCCCTTAAACTGTGAACTAAAGGAAGTTGCTTCTGTCCAATATTTGGTTACTCCAGAAAGCCTAAGACATCAGCCAAACTGTTGACTGTAGCTCTCCAGAATATGCTCCTGTTTTCTGGGGAAAGTTAGTTTTTACTGTCTTCCCTGTCTGTTGGAAACCATGAGAGTTACAGCAGGTGACAGTTAGAGTTCAGATGTCAACCCACCGGAGGAATGGTTCTCAGATGGAAGAGAATCCTTTCTGGGCAAATCCCACAGGACCATTGACTCTGGAAACTGTTGCTCACATTAGCTAAAGCATCAGTGGTGTCCTCCCAATGCCTGCACTGTAGTGTGTAATCTCATGTGATGTGTATATGTAATCTCATGGTTGCATCCCAATCTTATGGGCACATATATTTGGGGATGTTCAGGAAGATGACTTCTCTCTACACTATTCTCCACAAATAAGGTGAGGAACTTAGAAGCCCGTTCTCTATCCTTGGCTCACTGACAGAGCAATTTGACCAGACATGTGTTCTTCTGGACCCATCACAGGAGACACTTTCCTAGAGTGGAACTGCATGTGTCTGGCATTGCTAGATCTAAGTCCTTCAAGGATTTGTGATAAATTGGGGCTGTATTGCAAGTGTTTGGTCTTGTTATAAAGCAGTCCTTCAAGAGATCAACAGCACCTATGTTGCCCTAAGCTTCCTTTATCAGCGCCTACCTGCTCTGATTCAAAATAGTAATTAAGACTCTGTACTAGTTTTGACGTAATATTTTAGATTCAGTAGATTGTTCTTGTCTAGGTCCTGAGGTTCAGGTGATAAGAAAGGCTGTTAACTATGTCCAGATATTATTAATCATACCTAAGAAATGTAAAATAGTAGGTATTCTTTCTCTTTCCCTTAGATATCTCTATGGTTATTTCTCTCCCTCTGTAACCAATGGCTGGGATCTCCTCACAGTTACAGCTGTGGCTGGCTACACTCTAGCTGATAAGTTTTGCTATGTATCTTCAAAGAATGCTTGTGTTTCTGAGAATTTTCCTTGTAGGTATTTTATTACTAAAAAGTTGCTAATGAATGAAGGTATATATGCTTGGAATTTTGTAATGGTGATAAAAATGAAAATATAGATACAGAAATAAGAATGTAAAAAATAAGATTGGAGGGACAAGAATGTAGAATGTAGAAAAATAAGAATGTTAGAATTGGGACAGAAAATTAGAGCTAACAAATTGTATAGACAATTAGGACAAGAGAATTAGAACTAAAGAAAAAGCCCTCAGATACTGTGTGAATCTATTATAGAAATCTTTTACTCTCCCCGATCATGGGAAGTTTTTCTCTGGGGCTGAGAGCTGGTTCTTGGCCTTTACATCTGCCCTCTGTGAAAAGGACCTTACTTTTTTCTATTTTCCCTTTTTTTTTTTTTCTGCCACAAAGGAGAGCCACTTTTCAGATCACAGTAATCTAGGGTGGTGATATTTTATTTGTGATCTAACAAATAAAGCTTGCCTGAAGATCAGAGTGCAGAGCTAAACCACTAGTTAACCATAGAGACCAGGTAGTGGTGGCATAAACCTTTAATCCCATCACTCAGGAGGCAGAGTCAGAAGTATCTCTGGTAGTTCAAAGCCACCCTGGGCTGTACAAGATTGAATCTGGTTAAAAGAGAAACAGAGCTCCTTTGATCCCAGCACCTGGGATCACACACCTTTAATCCCAGCACTAGGGAGATAGAGACAGGAGGAATATGGCTGTGCAGAGAAAGGAATATAAGGCTGGAGGAGTCAGAATCTCACACCATTCAGTCTGAGGAGTTGTAAAGACAAGATCCTGGCGCCTTTGGTTTGAGCATTCTAAGAGGATCCTAGTGGCTGGCTACTCTGTTTCTCTGATCTTTCAGCTTTCACCCCCTAATATCCGACTCTGGGCTTTAATTTTAATAAGACTAATTAGGATTATGTTACAATCTAATGCGGAATTTACTCTTCCTGTGGAAAGAAATTAAGACATCCATGAAAATACATGCTAATTAGTTACTTCTCTTCCAATTTATAAAACATCCATGGTTAACAGATGCAGCAACCTGCACATTAGGAAAGCAAACTATTTGAAATGTAAAATTACCCTGGTGCCTGCCTTTCAAATAAGCCACCCAGCAGCTCCCCTTACATACTTTGTTCAAAGACACTGGAATGTAGTGTTTGTTGGTGACAGTCTGCCATCTTTTTTAGTTCCCTGGCTGTCAAAACATTTTCTCTGCAGAGGAAACTTGCCCCCAAGCAAGCTGCACTTACAACTATTTAATAGTGGTCACGCATTGTTCAGCTATTTCCCTGAAGTGAAACACTCCTTATTGTAGAAAGTCTCCTTAAGGTGCAGAAGATGTCTGGCCCAGCCTTGATGCAGGAAGAGGAGCTTGGACCTGCCTCAACTTGGTATGCCATGCTTTGTTGACTCCCATAGGAGGCCTGCCCCTTTCTGAACAGAAAAGAAGTTAATGTGAGGCTAAACTGGAGGTGGGGGGAGGGAACAGGAAGAGCAGAGGAAGGCTAAACTGTGGTTTATGTGTAAAATAAATGAAAAAAAAGAATAAAAATGATTCATGGGGTAAACTAAACTTTTGAAGCTCAATTCACAAATCTTAGGAAGCCACTGAAACTTACAAGATTCATTGAGTCTTCTTTGAAGTTTTATAAGCAGCAATAATTACTAAGAAAAGGAGACTCTCTGACCTGCCAAGCTTTCTGCAAGTCGCACAGAAAGCTCCAGGGATGAGGCCTTTGTGAGTTCTTACACATACAGATATAAACTCTTTGATAATAAAGATATCCTTTAGTTACCAGTATTCTTGTAACTTAGCCTAATAAAGCTCACTGGTTCAGTGTTCTAGACTTTGCTATCAGTGAGTTGATTATTGTTCAAAGCTCCCCAAGAAAAGGTTGGATTTACACATATGACAGAATATTCCAGTCCTGGATTTTTTTTTGTTCTTTTAAGTTTGTACACATACAGTTGCTTCTCTTCTGCACTGTTCTGAAAGTGACAAAATTCCTGCAAGGCTTTTAGCCACTGTCTGGATCTAGAAAGAGAATAGCATGAATTCTAGTGGTCTTCTCGACTCAGGCCCATGCTAGGACAGCTATGCCGGTCTCTGCAACATTCTTTCCTGACTTCAAGGGCCATTGCTTCAAGTCAGAAGTCTGGCTATCTCTGGAGTATTCATAGCCATTCCGGCTCACACTTCATCCCCACCAATTCCTTGTTTTCTGAAAAATATCTATAGATCTGTACCAATGTTGTCATGGTCTTCTCTACATGTGTGTTTCTGTGAGCATATGTGCAGATGCACATGTGTGTGGATATGTGTGCCCTCGGCTACACACCCAGGTAGAGACTAGAGGATCATCTCTGTGATAGTGCAGGTGTTGTAATGCAGGTGACATCCATTTCTTCTGATGCAGGGTCTCTTATGGGCCTGGAAGCCCAGACAGCCACGTCTCTGCCTCCCTAACACTGTGACTGTAAGTACAGGGCACCACATCTGACATTTTTTTATATAGGCTCTGGGGGAGGAACTGGGGTTAGTGTGCTTAGAGTTGACAATCTTTCCAGATCCTGTCGAGCTCTTCTTATGGTGCTTCCATATTTTTTTTCTAACTAATTTTATTATGTGTGTACAGTGTGTAGTATGTGTGTCCGTGTGGGCATACCCGTGCCATAGTATGTGTGGATATCAGAGGACAAATCCCATGAATGGGGTCCTATGACACAACTCAGGATGTTAAGTTTACACAAGTACTTGATTGTCTAGCTGTTTCACTGGCCCAGGTTACTTTTCCCCCAAGTTCTTATTACTGTTTACTTTGACAATTAGAAGAGATTGAACTCAGATTCACCTTAACATCATAAACCCCTGGAGAAAGGGAAATTCTGATGCCAGCTCAATGGCTCCACTAGCATCAGCCTGCATTTAAGATGAGCTCCTGTCTTCTGCATTAGCTCCAGCAGTCTGCTCATTTTCCTGATTGCTCTCCTTCCCTTCACGACCTTCCTGCTGAGGATACTTCAGAGCTGCACCCTTCCAAAGGTTGGGTGCCTACTCCAGCCTCTTTTATCTCATCTCTGCCTCCCCTTTCCGGAGACCTGAAGCCTTGGCACTATATTGGCTGTCCTTTTGTTGGAAAATGAACAAGCACCTTTACTCAAATATTTTATGGGTTTAATAACTTTACTCAGAATTTATGGCATTGTAAGGATGGGTCAATTCTTGGATTTGTGGTTTTCAATTTTTATGCTGCCTTTAATCAGGCCTGCAAACAATACCAATTTTTTTTCTTCTTTTCTCATAAGCAGAAAAATTTTTATCTATACCTAGAGCCTGAACCTCTATCCTAAAATGTGCTTATTTCATGAAGATTGTAACTATAGATGGAAAAACGAAGGCAAGCCTTTGATATTACTCCTTCCTCTAGACTGATGCCCTCGCTGCACAGAGCAGAGGAGGGTTCAGAGAGGTGACATGCTGTCCTTAAACTCTACCAACGATCAGTGGCAGATGTCCAAACTTTCACTGGCCAAGGTCTTTATCCAGACCTCTATTCCTGCCCCTGTGAACCACTTTCCCCTTCACAGATGGCCCCACGAGGGTGCCTTATCTGCTCAGTGGGCTGCTTAGCTCCTGCGAAGTTCAATGCACTGTGGGGCAGCAGGGCTGGGGCTGCTTACCCTTCCTGGGAATTCCTTCCCGCTGAGAGAGAGAGAGAGAGAGAGAGAGAGAGAGAGAGAGAGAGAGAGAGAGAGAGATTGCCCTGTGCAGTGCATATACATAAACGTGAAGATGCCAGGTTGACATTAGGACATTCGGAATTTTTCTCCACTAATTACTACACTTATTCTCTAAGGCAGGATTCTCAGTCGACCACAGAACTCACTAACCAGTCAGCTATATCCAAGAATATCCTGTTTCTGTGGACCTCCATGTCCACCTAGCTTGGGTTTGTTCAATTAACAATCAAGGAAATATCCTACACATGTGACCGTAGGCCAAGCTAATTGGACAATTCCTCAGTTGAGACCTTTTCAGATGACTCTTGGCTACATCAAATAAACTGTATTGTCAGCTAAAATCATCCTCAAACCATGAAAACATGAAAGGAGGGCAAGGACGCTATGAAGCTGTGCTTTGACCCCTACACATGCATTGTAAAAGTTATGTCACTGTCTCTATCCCTCTCTCTTTCACATACACATGCATTGTAAAAGTCACATCTCTATCCCTCTCTTTCACATACAATGCATTCACACACACACACACACACACACACACACACACACACACCTAAAAATTGAAAAAACAAAATATAACAAAGAACACCTTTAGCATGGGGGGGGTACCTTTTCTGCCCCAATTATGTATGCATTTGTTTGCCCCACTCGAGGAATGAATTCCAAACGAATGCTCAAACTGTCTTTACCTCCTTAGAGCAATACAACAATTAGAGCCATTATCTCCTGTACAGAGATATAATCAGTATAACTACTGTAAGTCGCAGTCAAGGGAGGTGGAAATTTGGAAAAGAATTCACCTAGTGCAAGGCAGGGCTTTAGCTTCTGTGGTAAAATATAAACTCAGCATTTTGTACGTATCACATAAAGTTCTGAAAGAAGCCTTGAGTGAGAGAGGCCATCATGCATCTAACCCTGGTCATTCTCAGGAATGGCAGACATAATAATGCATGTATTCTGTCCTTTTGAGTTTACCCTCAGATATCTGTGTTTGGTTGGGGACATACAGAATCATATATAAATTATATATAAGTGTCAAGTTGGGAGCATAGGCCCCAGTCCCTCGCATCTATCCCAGCCCCCAGGCCTGGTCTGGACTCCAAATCCCAGCAGGCCAGGCCCTGACCCCTCCCTGGGGATGGGGTCAGGACCACTTCCCAGAGTACTTAAGTGATCTCTGGAAAGAGGAACACGGGGTCTCCCTTTCTTCCTCCAAGGAGTCGCGTAGATCTCCCATTAAATCTGGATATTTCTTAATTTGGCTTGTTCTGATTTGGCTTGATTGGGAATTTTTGTGTCGGTAGGGAGGTCATGTTAAGAAATATTCCTAACAATAGAAATCTGGGTGAGGCAGTGCATGTGCGTAATCCCAGCCCCACAGTGGCTGACACGAGAGGATATTGATTTCAAGGGCAACCTAAACAGTAAGAACAAACCTCAGAAAGAAAGGCATCACTGATAAAGCAAGCCATCAAACAATAATTCAGATTCTTATTCCAAAATTTGCTGAAGTTATAGTTCACAAACTGTAGACACCAAGTTGTTGAAGGGTATGACAAAGCAGTAATAGAAAAGTTTCTTGCACCCCGATAAGTCTCCACTGACGCAGCAGTCTAAATCAGGCAAAATCAAGTCAAATTAGGAAAGGCCCAGGCTTAATGGGGAAAATGCTCCTGGGTGATTTTCAAACTCCCCACCCCCAAAAGAGATAAGCAAAAGAAACTGAAAACCTTCTTGTCTGCTTTGAGGGGGGGCAGTTTAAATACCCTGTGGAGGGAGCCATTATTTGAAGGGCTTTCTGAGAAGTGGCAGGATTTGGAGAGAGATGGGGGAGGGGTCTTGGGGTGGAGCTTCAACAGAGCATTTCAGACTCTTTGAATATAAGGATGCCAGGGGTTGGGGTGAAGCTTCCATCAGAAAAGCAATGTTAAACAAATATACCACGAACTGTAAGAAGAAGAGTATATTTTAAGAGTGTGGACAAGACAAAGAACTGACCATCATGCAAAGAAATATTTTCAAACAGCAATGAAACCTTATGCTAAATCACTGTACATATATTCATATACTTAAACACAACCACAGACATACATATACTTTAGTATCCAATGTAGTGATAATGGGAAAGAATTTGAAATTTTCTGGTAATGCTGAGCTTGCCCAGAATAGTTTTTAAAAAAAAAATTGTCTTTCTTACTTATTTATTTAGATCTAGGACTTTTCTAGAATTTTGGTTATTTTCGATGAATGTATGCTCGTGTGTGTAAAGGTATATGTGCACATGTTGGAGACTGACCAGTCAGAGGATACCTTGATTATTATGCTTCAGGCACCCTCCAGCGTGGGGTACGTTTGCTTACTTGTGTATCATTTATTACTTGTTTGTTTGTTTGTTTATGTTGACTCAGTCTCTCTCACTGGCCCGGAGTTCTTCAAGTAAGCTAGGCTGGCCGGTTCACAAGTCCCAGAAATGTACAGCTCTTTCTCTACCCAGTACTGGAATTACAAGTATGTACCACTGTATCCAGCTATTTTTAAAAATGTGGGAAGTGAGTTTCCGATGCCTGTAAATAAGGCATGCAGTTTACTGCCACCCTTATGACTCACACCTTCTCCTTCTGATACAGGAAGAGCAAAGTTCCACTCTTTTGAGCTAGATTTGAGTTAGAAATAGTTAGGGGGGGTCACTTCAAGTACTTGTCCAGAGAACATTACGATATGCTGAACTGGGCTCCCCATAGTGAAAGGGGACCAGTTTGACTCTGGCTTGCAGGACAATTCTTATAACTATTTCATAATGGCTCAGAGTTGAGAGTGTGCTGCTCTTGTAGTGGACCTGAGCTCAGTTCCCAGTATCCACAATGGGCAGCTCACAACCACCCTAGCTCTGGCTCCAAATCATTAGATGCTCTATTCTGGTTTCTGTGAGTATATGCACTCATGTATACATTACACACGCACACACGCTAAAAACAAATAACATAAATGTAAATATATATATTATATATATAATATATATATATATTCACTAAGAAGATAATGCCCGCCCCCCTTTTACCTGCTCACACAGGGGTCCCCCAGAGGAAATAACCTTCGTCCTCTTAGAGTATGATTCCCTGGGCTTGCATTCTAAAGTGTTTATTCTCACTGGAAACTTTCAGATGTAACTGTGCAGACCAAGTCTCTAACTGTTAACCCTTGAGCACCATTAAGAAACAGGAATTTCCCCCACCAGTCTCAAATTGAGAAAAGGAAGCACCCCAAACAGCTGGGGAACATGTCTTCTAGAAAGGGGCTTCACACAGTTCTAACAACTTGCCACACCACCAGACAGGACAAAGCTGGAGCCCAGACAATAATGGGTCAACCACGACATGAGAGGGACTGCTTAGATGTGAGACACCAATTTCACTTCAGGCCCTTGAAAGTGGAACTCGGAGGATTCACTGTTCTCTTTGTCTTTCTTCTTAATGTGGCCGTATTGAATTCCTCTCCTTTAATTTAGGTTTTATAATTGACTTACTGAGGTCAGGTGTCCAGGCGTGATTTGGGTCACAGGTTGTCACATGAAATTGAATCACAGTATCCGTTCTAGTTTGTTAATACTGTAACTGACACCCTGGCATGAGAAAGGCTGTTACTTACTCCACAGAAATCTGCCCTTCTGCAGGTATCACAAGTCCCAAATCTGAACATGCTGGTGCAAGTCTCTTTATCCCAATATTTGGGAATTGGGCAGGAGAGTTCAAGTTTGAGGCCAGCTTTGTCTGTGCAGTAAAATTCTATCTCAAAACACAAAACAGCAAAGCAAGTTTGAGACACACGTGGTTATCACTCTGAGCACAAACTCTCTAATCAAGAACACTACCAGCTTACTCTTGCCATTTCTCACACGCAGATATGTCTCTTCATTTAACATCCTAGCTATCCCCACATAAGCAACTCGACTCCTAACTGTGGTATCAAATAGTACCTTTCCTAAGTTGTGTTTGGTCTGTTCTTGTCTGTGTGTGTGTGTGTGTGTCACAGGTTTGTGCCATTGTTCTTGTCTCTGTGTGTGTGTGTCACAGGTTTGTGCCATTCTGGCATATGTGTGCATTTCAGAGACCAAATTCAATGCTAGCCCTCAATTTTCTTCTTGTCTGTGATAGGATTTCTTGTTTGCCCATTTGTATAGCAGGCTAGCTGGCCCACTGTCTTCTGGGGATCTTCCTGTCTCTGCCTTCTATCTCCCTGTAGAATACTGGGATTGTAGATGTGCTGTTGCACCAGATTTACATGGCTTATTGGGATCCTAACTCAGACTTCAAGACAAGTGCTTCATTCACTTAGACTCTTACCCAGCCTCCCCTTCTTTCTTGAGACAGGGTCTCACTATGTAACTCAAGTTGGCCTCAAACTGAAGATCCTATTGCAGTCTCCCAGAATGTTGGGATTATTGGTGTATATAATCACATTTGTGCCTTTTGGTTTTAAATAATTGTTTTAAGGATTTATTTATTTATTTTGTGTGTATTAATGTATTACCAGCAAGTTTGTAAGTGCACTATGTGCATGCTTGGGGCTCTTGTAGATCAGAAGGTGTGTGGTATCTCTACTATTGGAGATACAGATGGTTGTGATCCATTATATAGGTGCTGGGAACCAAACTTGGTTCCTCAGAAAAAACAACATGTAGTCTTAACCACTGAACCATCTCTCCTGCCCATCCTCTGATGCTTTTTATTCCCAGTTTATCCAGAGGAACTCCTGTAGGCCTCCTCAGCACTTTTCTTATGCTTTTTTTCTTTTATGGAAACACTTGCTTTATCTATCAAAATCTTTCAACCAAATCCTTATTCTCTGAGAGGTATCACAGGCTTACTTCCATTATCCTCCCCACAAGCCCCTGTGGCTTGTAATTTACATTTCTTTGAGGTAATGCTTTGCCAGGGGCCAATCCTCATAGGCATTTAGAGGAAGTATGATTTTTAAAAAAGGAGACTTTAATCACCTTCCTGGTGTGTGGAAGGCTGAAGAAACTCATTTAAAGAACTAAAAAGGAGATTGTAGATGGCGTAATGGGATGAGAACAAGAATTGAATGGGTTCAAAGAATTCTGGGTAAAAGGCAAGAATAATGAATAGTTCCTGTGATGCTAGGCAGGTGAGCTCACAACTCAGCAGGAAGAGATGAAAACAAAATACTGGAGCGAAACTAAAAAGAAGGAGAGAGATGTAACATCTACAGTTTTGAAAGTATCTTTCTTCTATGGAATTGCTACCGTGAGGAAGGAACCTTCTAGATCTTATTCATCTCATGCATATTCTTTAAAAAAAAAAAGGTAGAAATGGGTTTTGGCTTTCAAACATTACACATTAGGGGTTGGAGAAATGACTCTGCAGTTAAGGGTACTCACTGCTCTTCCACAAGTCCTGAGTTCGCTCTTAGTACACAAGTCCCACAGTTTACCCACAACTACTACCAGCTCCATGGGATCTAATTCTCTCTTCCAGCCTCCCCAAGTCTACAAACACACACACACACACACACACACACACACACACACATATATGTTTTTATTAGGGTTTTTATGACAGTGATGAAACACCATGACAAAGAACAATTTGAGGAGGAAACTGCTTATTTCCCTCACTGAGGGAAGTCAAGGATGGAATTTAAGCCCAGAACCTCAAGGCTGACAATAATTCAGAGACCATGGAGGACTGTTGCTTATTGGCTTGCTCCCCATGGCTTGCTCAGCCTATTTTTTTATACCATTCACTGCCCCCAAGTGAGCTGGACTCAGCCACATCCATCATCAATAACAGAAGTATTGTAGACACTTGTCTACAGACAAATCTTACACAGGCATTTTCTCAACTGGGGTCCTCTCTCCTCAAATGACTCTAGCTTGTGTCGAGATAATATACATCTAGTCAATACAATGCTGTACACCCAAAGTTGCATAACATTTATAGAACAAAATTTTCACTGATATCTGTTTTTTTTTTTTTAATCTTTCATGCAAACTTCTTTCCGCACAAGATTTCACCATTGTGCAAATTGTATGTCAGTCCCTGTTGCAGTTCCCTTTGGCATCTCACTTAATTATCATCACAATCTTAGGAGATAAATATTTGTATAATGCTCATTCTAAACACAGAAAATTTGTTTCAGGCCCTGTAAGACACCATTAATAAACCCAGTAGTTGATGTAAAAGAATCTGCCTCAAGAGTTTTCTCTTTTAACTAGTCTAGTAAATTTCTTCTTCTTCTTACATATTATTGTTAGGGACTTGCTCTCTGAAAGCACAGGATTATCCCTCAGAGATAAGGGTATGTGATCAGAACTATCAGGGTCACAGCCTGAGTCCTGGCAGTTCAAATAAACCAGGCTTGGCAACCATCCATATTAGGCTAGTTAAAGAGACACACAATCGTGGAGAGCAGATAAGAAGAGCCACATTTAGAAGAGAAATGAAGAGGTCCAGCGACCTCCCAAGCTCATCTTTGGGGTTCTGATATGAGTCCTGGGTTTAAATAGATGGCTGGAACTGCATTTAGCTAATCAACTCTTGTCAAAGTGCCACACATCCTCTTTATCTATTTCCAGTTGCTCTGGCCAGGTGTTCTGACAAGTTTTCCTAACTGTGGGGAATCTCTTTCCAGAAGACAAGTTCTTCCTCTCACTGGCACTAAGCTTCAGTCTTTTCCTTTTCTGAACATGAGACTCCTGGGGAAATTTCAGTTTTGTGAAGTTTATTTTTCTATAACTTGATAGCCAAAAGAGGGGTTCAAGGATCCATTTAGAACATATTTATTTTTGCCCAGGAGGTTACACTATGTTAGAGTTTTTGATTTATTACATGTCTACACAGGTGCTTGAACAGACCTCACTAACCTTCAGTAGAAAAACAAGTTTACAGCCAGCAAATTGTTCAACAGATCAGAGTGCTTTTAGCACAAACTGACAGCCTGAGTTTGAGTTGGGTCCAGAACTACAGAACTATGCACAACAGCTAGCTAGATGTGGTGGCATGTATCTATGACCCTAGCATCTGGTATGAGAGACAGAGAGAGAGAGAGAGAGAGAGAGAGAGAGAGAGAGAGAGAGAGAGAGAGAGAGAGAAACAGTCTGTAAGCTTGTGGACAGGTAACTGGGAACATGAGGAAGAGCAAAAGATGGATGAGAGAATCCACTATAGAAAGTGTTACTCTGCTCTACACATGTGAACCATGGCACCTATGTGTGTGTGCATACAACCACAGAAGAGCACACTTGCATAAAAAATATATATGCATAAACACAAACACACACATGCACAATACAGATACACACAGACAGAGACACAGAGTGAAGAAGTTTTGAATCTTTATTTCTTTGTTTGCTTATGTGTATGGGTGTTCTGTGTAAAGTGTGTGTCTGTGTACCATGTCTGCATCTAGTGTCACAGAGGATAGAGGAGGGTCACATCCCCTGGAACTTGAGATACTGATAGTTGGAAGCTGTCATGTGTGTACTAGGAATAAAACCAAGATCCTCTTGAACAAGAGCCAATGCTCACTTTGCAAGCAATTTTTCTAAATTTAAGTTATAAAAATAAGTCCAATGTTTTAACCATAATCCTAAAACTTCATAAGTTTATAAAGCAAGGCTCCTCTGTGCTGTGGTGTGGATGCTGTATATGATGGTAGGAATTTCTCCCATAGGTCCCATGGGCTGGCTATGCATTATGTGGGGGTGATGAACACTCCCATAGGCCTGCCCCATGGACTGAACTCTTCACCACAGCCTTCAACAGAGAAACATCACCCTCTTTCCCCGTCCAGTGAAAACCTACTGCTTTCCAGCTTTCTCCCAGTGCAGCATTCCCATCTCCTTCACCTGCAAACATTAATCCTATTCATGACTTGTTTGTTGCCTGTACCTATTCTTATACTTATTTCTCATTTTCATTGTTGTAGCCAGTATGTTTTTGCTTAAATCTGAAGCCTGTGGCTGCTAGGGCTAGCTCTCAAGCTTTCTGTGCAGAGCACTGCACACCCTCTAAGGGAAAAGTACTGGTGAGGATGGGACCAACTCCATAACCATAGCTGGAGCTGTAGGGCTAACTGTAGTTCCCCAAGAGGTGGTGGTGGGCCACGAGAAGAAGCCAATCCCAGGTGGGGGAAAGCCAGTCCCAGGAGGAGCTGCAGTGACAGGTGATCAGAGACTTGAGACACACAGCCGGCGCTAGTGGGTGAGAGACAGAGATGGATAAACCTGCCATGCAGAGAGAGTTTGGGTATAGTTTATTCAGTGGGTTATGGAAGGGAAGGGGAAAGGGGAGATAGAGAGAAGCAGAGAGAGGGAGAGAGGTGGGGGAGGAGTGGTAGCAACCACTCTTCAGAGGGTCAGAGATAGAGAGCTCACAGGAGGAAGACCAGCTTGCAAAGGCAGAAGGGGGTGGCAGTGGGCTGGACTTGTCTCTTAAAGGGACAGGGTACACAAGTGACAGACCAGGCCATCAGATCATAACATTCCCATGTCTTTCTTATAGAGGTCAGGCACAACAGATTAAAGGAATTGGGACAGCGGATTTTCAAGACTGCTTCCTGCTTATTTGTGTGCACTGTCTTGGGGGGTGCCTGAGAAAGCTGGGTGCTGGTCACATCCTGGGTTAGCTGGTCTCAAACGTCCATCTGAATCCATATTTTAATTATTTTTTATCTGGAAGACTGAAAATCTGCAGAAGAGACCTTATGATCCCTGTGGCAGCTGGATTGTTGATGCTAAGGAGGCTATGAGAACTAAGTTGGTGCTTACAGGGAATTTTTTTTCTTGTTTCATGATGAACACTTTAAATTAATTTTACCAAAGACCAAAAAATTTAAAATAATAATTTATGAAGGCACACTAGCACAGATACACCATTGTTGAGAAGCAGGTTTTACTACATGGCTCTGTAATTTCCTTGTAAACTAGTTTTTATATTTTCCAACTAGTAGATACTATAAAAATGTACTTTCTAATCATCTTGGCATGGAATTGCTATGATTGAGTCTGTTAGATAGGAAGATAGCATTGAGAGAGACTGAACAACATTTTCAATAACAGGACATAAAGAGCTGTAAGAGTTGATGTTTGCCTCCAGGTAGTTCAAATAAGGGCATCAAAAACAAGATTTCAAGAACTATAGGTATTGATAAACTCTGGATAGGACAAGTCAAATCAGTGCCAGAGACCTCCTTTCCAGGGACCATGGAAGAGAGCTGTTCCTCTGTCTCCTAGTTAACTTTTCAACTTTGGAAAAATGAAAATCCATGCTCGCATTCCTATTTCTTCATCTACTTATTGCAGTCTCAATTTGGGGTAAAATAAACTTTCCTGAAAATGCCAACTAGGTGAGGTACAGAGGAGGAGATAGCCTGAAAAAGAAGTAAGCAAGCTCTGTGCCACAGACAGAGTCACTGGGGCTCAGTTCACACCTTTTGTCAAAGGCCCCCATTACCCATCTGCTGGACTGGAGCCCCCCAAGTATTCCCTTGGAAACTTCAAGTCTAACTGCTCTCCTGAGTTATCTTCCTCCAAGTCTTTGGTCTTGTTTTTACTTTCATAGTCTGATTTAGATAGAATATATTCTGTCTTTTTATCTATCACAGGTTTCTTTCTGTCTATTTATTATCTGTCATCTATCTATTCATTGATCTATCTCTATCATCTATGAATGCTTGTGCACACACACACACATGTGCACCACACACACATGTGCACCACACACACACACACACCTAGAACTAGACTGTTCTGACTAGATTGTCTCCAATGTCCTTCCAGGCTCTCCCAACTCTGACCCCAGGAAGTCTCACTTTTTTCGGATCATGTAATCCTAGGCTTCCTAAGAAACAGCATCATGTCTTTAGGGTGAGACTGAAGTGCAATCAGAAGGGCAGCCTATGTTAGCTTGATGCTAACCTGTAGTTTCCCAAAGATCAAGTTTTCCTTAGAAACGGGACATTTCTGTTTGGTACAGTCCACACATTCACTATCCATCAGAGTGATAGAAAATATAGTCAATTGCCAAAATAAAAGATTATCAAGATATTGAACATACCCACTTTGGGCTTTCATCTTTTCCCCTGAATCCTTCTCCTTACCCAAAGAAGAAATGTAAATCTTAATACAAATATTTTCTCCTTCACCCTACACTTTTGAAATTTTTGCCTTACTCTCTTTCTCCTCTATTTCTCTTTTTATATACATAGATCACATCCATCAGGAAGACAGGCTTGGAAGGAGTAATTCAGTAGGCTAGAGAGGAGACACATCTATCCTTTATTTGAGGTACAAAAGAGGTTGATGTATGTAGAGGCAATGCACCATTGATGCCAAAGTTCCCACCACATGCTGAGTATTCTCTCTCCTAAAGTCTGAGTCCATATCCCCTCCTGAACAAGAAATCCTGACCCTGACTTTTGTGTGTGTGTGTGTGTGTGTGTGTGTGTGTGTGTTTGTGTGTGTGCATGTGTCCAGATGTGAAGGCCAGAGGTCAAAAATGGGTCTCTTTCTCTACCATTTCCACCTTAGTACCTGAGACAGTGTCTCTCACTACATCTGAAGTTCACTAATGCATCTAGACTAACTGGGCAAGACAGCCTCCTGTTCTTCACCCCCAGCACTGGATTTCAAGCCCATGACCACATCTAGCCTTTTATGTTAGTGTTGGAAATTTAATTCTGGTCTTCATAATAACACAGCAAATATTTTACCAATTAAGCTATCTCTCCAGTACCTTCTTATTCTTGGTCCTCTAACAAGCCAAGTTGATAGAAGAGTTACATTGCTGAGTGATATGACTCCTGGATATAAGAATTCCTCTCATTTGTATTAAGACCCTCTCTATACTTTCAGGCTAGGTATTGATTTGAGTCCATGGAATTCTTACCTTGAGCATCCCTGTCCTCTTAGAATCAAGTCAAGACCCTTGGAGACAGTCGGAGGTGATTTGTGAGATCACTGTCTTTGCAAAACTCTGCCTTTCATTGGACCTTCAGTCGTCAGTTGCACCTCTGGTCAGGAGTTCATACCCACCACTGCATATGGATGAATTCCTTTCTCTGTGCTGTGACATACAGGAGCCATGAATGCATAAGCAAGAAAACAAGTATACCAAAGGTTTGTGACCCTGTAGCTAATGCCATATTCATGCCGCCAGAGTCTTCTTTACAGACCAGAGTTGCACAGGAGATTTCAATTACACAGAAAGGTCATTGCAAAATAATTGCTGGCCTACAATGTTTGTCAATATGAGATTTTTACCAAGCCTCTCAAACAAGGTCAGACCTGCTCCACTCCATGGCCACTGACACATATACATACAGAAGTATAGGGGTTACTGTGCTTGTTCCTAACTATGCCTTAGTAAAGCTCTCAAGGTGTACATCTTACCTTTTTATACTCCAGCCCCTTGTACTCCTGCCTGCCCCCTTTGCTATTTGGCTACAGTGAAACTTCTCAGATCAATCAGAGTGTTTATAAACTAAATGCCAAGCTTGTAAAAGACTAGAATGTACTAACTAGTGAGTGTTTTGACTCCCGACACATGCAAGGACAAATACAGTTACTACCTGTGTAATATGAACTGAGATTTAAGAAATTTTGTTTGTCAAGTGCCAAATGAGAAAGATTTACTGTCTTTCTACATGTATTATGAAAAATAAATTAACTAAAAAAGTACTGATGAAGTTGATGTTGGAGCTAGAGAGATGGTTCAGTGGTTAAGAGGACTTGCTGATCTTGCAGAGAACGCAGGTTTGGCATGGAAACTCATAGGGTCTGTAACTCGATTTCAAGGAAACTTACACCCTTTTATGGTCTTTGTATGGAACAAGAATCCATTTATGCATATACGTGCATGCATGAAAACAATAACACAAAAGTTAAAATAAATATTTTTTAAACTCTGCAAATATTAAAATTTATTTATAGAACTTCACATCTAGGAAATTGTAACAGAAGTATGCCAATGTCCTGTTTTGTGTTTATCTTTAATATATCAAACCTCTAGATCAGAATTACTTTTGCCTGCCTAAAATTTCACCATTTGCATAAAACAATAGGACAGTAAAATCCTGTATCAAGAAGCAGAACAAAAAGTGTCCCGAAAACATTGAAACATTTTTACTAAATTGGTAACTGATTGGATCTGATTACCCAATGCTAGCATCTAGAAAGCATTTCTACCAAATCCTAATCATACTGGGAAACAAACAAAAATAAAAAGACAAAAATTAAAAATAAACTCTCAGTAGCCACTGGAATAGAGTTGCCTTCTTACAAATGAGGAGACAGGTTAGCCAGTGAAGTGCTTGTTGTACGATGAGATGAGGCTGGATCTCTGTCACCCATGTGAAAAGTCAGATATACTGTGACCATAGTGAGGAGAGTCAGGGAGATCCCTGAATCATGTGTGCCAGTCAGGCTAGCCAATGGGTAAGCCCAAGGTTCATCTAATGCTGACTCAAAATAATAAGCTAGAGAACAATCCAAGAAGACATTTCTTTGTTGTGAGAGGCCGCTAGTTTGTTCCTGACTGCTCAGCCATGAAATAACCACACAGAAACTGTATTAATTAAATCATTGCTTGGCCTATTAGCTCTAACTTCTTATCGACTAGCTCTTATATTTCAATTAAACCCATATCTAGTAATAAGTGTATTGCTATGTGGCTTACCAGGTGAAGTTTTGGCATTTGTGTCCGAAGGGGACACATGACTTCTCACTAACTCCTCTTTTCTTTTTTCCAGCATTCATTTTAGTTTTCCCCACCTAGCTCTGTTCTATTCTGTCAGGCCAAGCCAGTTTCTTTATTAACCAATGGTATTCACAGCATACAGAGGGGAATCCCATATTATTTCTTGTGCTCCATAATCATTTGCACACATGTATGAACCCATACACACATGTATGAATACACATACAAATACACAGACATGCAAAGTTAATTTTTTGTTCAAATTTTTCTAGAATGAACACATGCCATTCTATAAACTGAATATTTCCCAAAACTCCAACAGGAAACCAACCTTTCTTGCATCATTTTGCAAGGTAATAAACATACAAGATAAAAGTTCTTGTTCTTTCCTTCATCACTAGCTCCAATACTGACTTTCCCCTTCAACTTCGTGGCAGGAATCAGAACTGAAATAAAGCATCATCAGGATCAAAAGAAGCAAAAAACCAGTGACAGAGGAGAAGGAACCTTCCACCCCCATACACCCACAAGACAGATTAGTGAGAGAACTTGGTCCTCAAATACCAGAGAAGGAGAGCTCAGTGCATGTAAATGTCCTGAGGGAATGATCAGGTGTCTCAAGGCCCACAGCATTTTAGCCTTGGACTTTCCCTATCTCTCTAGCCCTACTTGCCTTCTTATTTGTAAATAAGCTGTTTCCGTATGTTTTTCATGTAACCCTTTGCTCTGGGACCTGGCAAGTACAGCAGGTACCCTGGGAAGTCCATTACACATCTCTTCTACTCAGTTGCATGGTAAGCCAGCTCCTGCAGCCTTTTCTCCGAAGAGCAGATAAGAATGAATGTAGAAGATATGAGAGTTCCAGAGAGACTGTTCTCTTAGTCCTGGCACAACCTACTCCCTTCAGGGAAGAGTCCATTTTCCCTTAAGCCAAAACAGTGATTTGTTTCAGAGTTTATCTCAGTATACATCATGGAACATTCCTGAATACTGAAGAGACTTAATGTGTCATCAGACACATTTCGTCTGTGCATAAGTGCATAATGTGACCAGCCACCATATCTTCCCTGTCATGGCATGCTATATCTCCAGGAACTTCAAAGCAAACCTTTATTTCCTGAAGCGATTTGAATAAGAATGGGCCCCAGAGGCTTCCACATTTGAATGCTTAGTCACCAGGGAGTGGAAGTGTTCAATAGAATCAGGATTAGGTGGTATAGGCTTGTAGAAATAGGTGTGTGGCTGGAGCGCTTCCAATCTCTCTCTCTCTCTCTCTCTCTCTCTCTCTCTCTCTCTCTCTCTCTCTCTCTCTCTGTAGTTTGTGATGTAAAGTCCTTAGCTACGACTACATCATTACATATCCACATCCAGCCATGCTCCCTGCTATGATGACCACCGACCAAACTCTGAAACTGTAAGTAAGACCCAATTAAATGCCTTTTTTTTACATGAGTTGCCATGGTCATGGTGTCAGTTCACAGCAGTAGAGCACTGCTAAGACACTCCCTGACTGCCGACTAAGACACTCCCTTAAGTTGCTTCTTGTCAGGGATTTTTGTTTCAGCAACCGAGAATGTAGTTAACACAATGTCTGTGATTTAGAGCAAGTCTCCCCTTGTACAGAAATATCCTTTTCTGTCCTCCATGGGCACTAGAACTCAAGTGTACACACTGCACAGACAGACACACATAATTAAAAATTAACATTAAAACAACAAAAAACTAGAGCAGGATCTAGAGACATAGTTCTATCAAGTGCTTGCCTAGCATGCATGAAGACTTGGGTTCATCACCAACACCATATAAACTGGTGTGGTGGTGTATAGCTATAGCCCTGTACTTTGGAGGTAGAGGCTCAAAGATGTGGAGTTCAAAACTGACCTCAGCTATGTAGTATGAAGCATACCTGGGCTACATGAGACTCAGTATCTAAAATAAACTAATGCCTTACAATATCTGCTATTAAACACGTAGGAAAAGAGGGGGTACACATCCATCCATACTGTGTGGAGAATGTGTGGCTGTTTTCTGTCTCAGATTGAACACCTATCAATACTCAAACCCATGAACTGTATATTTCCACACAGTGGTGTAGAAATTTCAGTGCAAGACACAGACATGAAAGTGAAGCGGCAAGGGATGTGGCAGGGCTGTCAGGGTCTTCTATAGTTCTGTGTCTAGAGGAAAACAAGCCAGCATTGATATTCATAAGGAAGGAGTAGCGAGAACTTTGATTAACATTTCTGCATATGGAAGATTGTGTAACTATTTAAAGAACAGATTGCTATACTGCTTAGAAGGAAATAGCAAAAGGGAGGTATTGGCTCTAGATGGATGAAACAATAAATATCCAAAATTCCTATTCCAACTTTTGCTTTATTGCTGTTGATCAGTGAAATTATATGAGCACTTCCCTAAGACTCTATCTTTGAACTTCTGTGCCAGTGTGTGCTTAACTTGAGACTGAATTTGGCTGTTTTCCTCATGGGGATATATGACAATACCTGTAGATATTAGTGATTACTACAACTTGGGAGAAGGGTATTAGCATGGTAGACTTTAGGAATTCAGAATCAAAGAAAAGGTTATCTGGTTCATTGCTCCAGAGTACTGAGTTAGTTGAACATTTGTGAACTCAAGTATAAATATGATCTAAGTGAAATTTTGAAATTATGTATGTACAATGATAAAAGAAAAATAGGCATACAGTCTTTTAAGAGGACACCCGTAACATATACATACATACTCGCATTTACCTCACTAATAAACACAGTATTAATGAAATAAATAACATTCGTCTGAGCAAGCATTTTATATAGACTAAAATAAGCTGAAACATTAGATTACATACCTATTTTTGAACAGTTTGTCTGAATTTTTCAGTTTATTTTGTTATTGTTGTTGTTAATTTCTTTTGCGGGGGGGGGTCAATTTTTTGTTTGTTTTCCGTTTAGCACAATCTTTTTTGAGACAATAGGATGTCATGGCACCTAACCCAGGGTAGCTTCAAACAGTTTATGGAGCTTGAGATGACTTTGTACTTTTGATCCTCCTGCCTTTTCCTCCGGAGTGCTGGCATTACAATTGTGAGCCACTATGTCTATACAGTGCTGAATAGTGATCTTCATGCTAGACAAATACTATACCAACTGAGCTATATCCTCAGCCCTTTATTTTCTTCATGGAATGGAATGGTGCGGAGAAAGGAAAGAGCTTTTCGTACTTTGCACTGGAAATTGAGAAACTCTTCATTCTCTTATTGTGTAGAAAACTAGCTGTTTGTACACATTTTCTCATTTGTCATCTCAATGCACTGAAAATTCCTCAATCAAAGACTAGTTATCTGATTTGAGCTTACTAATAAATAAGTATGTTTATTAACAAGGAAAAGTATTAAAAATTAGGGAATTAGTAACTGAGTAAGTTTACATTAGGTATCTTGTCTTTCATTCAACAAATTCAAGTTGGTTATGCAGTGTGCCATGTTACTAGTGACAAAGAGGAAAATGAACATTATACCATCTCTCTTTGGAAATCTTTAGCAAAATGCAAAACATTTATACAATCTGAAGAGAAAGCAGCTCTATATATTCATTTAGCTGTTGTAGAATACTAGTTGAAGATGTGTTACATTTGTATAAGCTGTGGACTATTTGTTCAATGATGCATTAAAGATGTGGTCCATTTTTTTATGTTGCATTTGTTTAGCTCTGTGAAGCTATGTTACTTTGTCTGCCCCAAACAACTGATTAGTTTAATAAAGAGCTGAACAACAAATAGCTAGGAAGAAAAGGTATAGGTGGGGCTGACAAGCAGAGAAGATAAATAGGACAAAAAGAGAGGGAGGAGCAAGAAAAAAAGGAGAGGGGGATGCTGGAGGCCAGTCTCACAGTTGGACATAAAATAGGAAGGAAAGAAAAGATATACAGAAATATAGAAAGATAAAAGCCCAGAAATCAAAGGTAGTTCGGATAATTTAAGTTAAAGAAAAAAAAAAGCTGGCTAGAAATAAGCCAAGCTAAGGCTGGCTATTTATAAGTATAAGTAAATCTCTGTGTCATTCTTTGATAGCTGAGTGTTGGGCTCCCAATCAGAAAATAGTTTTAAAAAGAGAAAGAAAGAAAGAAAGAAAGAAAGAAAGAAAGAAAGAAAGAAAGGAAGGAAGGAAGGAAGAAAGAAGGCACATATAACATATCCATCCTCTCATGAAGTAGGTGGTACATAGTTAAGAAGGTAGGAGAGACATTCTGTATAGAACATGTGAAAACTGTTTTAGGAACTTGTGTGTGGTCATGAAGATGTGTGAGAGGAAGAAGGGATTGTTTATGACTTGGTAGCACCAAGAATCACACAGGAGACAAACCTCCATGCATGTCTATAAAGAATCATCCAGAGGACATTAACTGAGATTGGAAGGCTCACCTTGACTGTGGGCAGCACCAATCCATGAGCTGGGTTCCTGGAGTGCAAAAAGGAAAAAGGGAACTGGTGTAGGAGGTCCTTCTATATTTGTGTTGCTTTCATTGGTTAATAAAGAAACTGCTTTGGGCCTGGTGATAGGTCAGAACTTAGGTAGGTGGGGAGACAGAACTGAATTCTGGAAAGAAGAAAGCAGAGGGAGAGCTGCAATGGAGCTGCCAGGTCAGACATGCTGAATGTTTCTCAGTAAGCCATGACCTCATGGTGACATATAGATTATTAGAAATGGGTTGAATCAAGATGTGAGCGTTAGCCAATAAGAGGCTAGAGATAATGGGCCAGGCAGTAATTTAATTCATACAATATCTGTGTGGTTATTTCAGGTATAAACTAACCAGGTGGGACGGAACAAAGGGGCCCACCATCCTGCTTCTTGCTTATGGATACACTGTGATAGTTATTGCAAGCTCCTGCTGCCATGACTTCCACCATGATGGACTGCACCTTCCAACTGTGAGCTAAAATAAACCCTCCCTTTAAAAATGTTCATCTCTGGTATTTCTTCACAGCAGAGAGGAAAGCAGCTGAGACAAGAGGGAAAATGCCTGCTCTTTCCAGGGAAAGGGGCATTGGCTTGTCCAAGGGAAGATGAGTAACATCAAATGTCTTCGAGTCCTGAAATTACAGAGGTAGAACTGGAATAACACAAGGAAGGTTGAATTGGTCAGATGTGCAAGTCAGAGGAGAAGAATTTGCAATGCTTGCTGGTGTCAGCCACATAATCAGAGACTCTAGGGGATAAGGCTTAAGACACAAACTAGCCATGTATCCTGAGACTCTCAGGGCACAAGGTAAAATGGCTGGGATGCTGACCCATGTTTATAAGAAAATGGTTCTTAAACTCAGACAGGATCATAGACGTAACAGTAAAACAAGAGGCTACTCTCCAAACTCTTCACTTCATGAACAGCTTCAGCAATTAGCTTGTAGGATTTTTCACGTTCTTTGCTCATACTGAAACGAGTCGTGGAGCAGAGAGTAGCACTATCTTAATATTTCCTGGTCTGTGGTTGGCATTTGCTCTGTGAGACAGATCTTGCCCTAATTTGAGGGATCTCTGACCCCTTACGCCACCTTTGAGCTTGAATAGAAGTGTGTTTAAAGTTTTTCCCACTTTCACATTGCTTAAAGTTAAATGTTCTTGATGCTTAGAACACAATGCCTCCAATTAGAGTTTCTTGGTGTACTAAGTGTTTTGAACAGGGAAGTTACGAAACAGCTCACTCCAGAGCTCTTTTCGACCCCTTTGGATCTTTTGCCACCCTGTCCTCTAACTTTTCTAAAGTGAGGAAAATGAACCACAGGTCTCTTCCTCAAGAGGGTCATAGAAAAGAGAACTTCATTGCCCCAAAGTAAGGCACAGCCTGGAAAGCTTTGTATCCCCGTTTTCACGGGAAAACCGCCACTGCGGAAAGGTCCTGGTACCTCATGTGGGAGGAGGGATCACTAACTGGATCGTTCAGCATGTCTGAAGAGCTCCCTCCTTAGTCTGCTGTTGTTTGTGCAACCATGCCGGCAGGAATGAAGGTATTCTAGAAATATATGGGGACCCTTTGACTAGCAAGTTATGGAGACAATCGACACTAAGAAATTGGGGAAATGAAATGGGTGAAGCCCTGGTACCAGCTGCAGGAGGAGCCAGTGTCCTGAAAAATTTTTTCACAGTTCTGGTAACTTACCAGACTTCCTTTCAGAGAAGACCTGTCCTAACAAAGATGATGGGCAGGACCACATCCCACAGAAGGATCAGGACTTCTTATCTCTGTGTTCCTCTGACGCTCAACTTAAATCCAGACCTTGTGTCACTATCCTACTGTAACTTAGGGGGGATCACTGTACCTCTCTCTCCATCTCCCCAGGGTAGCCATGTTAGATCAGTATTCTTTCTTTGGTTTTTCCATGTAACTTATTCCTTTAATTGGCTTACTGAGGACGGACGGCCAAGCTTGGCTTGCTCAGGTTGCCAGGCTCTGACTACAGGGTTAGATCACGCTATTTCTCATTTCTATGTGCCTGACTGTACTTCACTGAAGCTAAAAGCATCAAAATAAGCTCCTTTCCCAAGGAGTTTTTGAAGTCTTTCATGTCACATAAATCTGTACTAAATAAATAAACAAAACTGTCTCTGGACCACCTGTCTTGATCTTTATGAAGGAGGAGGAAAAGTCTGTCTTTTTCTACCACACTAAATTGGCTCATCTACCTAACAGTAGAGGCCTGTCTGGTTTTTATTTTTCTTCCCCCAGCACTGTCATAGTAGTCATTTCAACCCTATCAATTGCCCCCTCCTGCTACTGAGGACCAGGGACACTTAAGTCCTGTGTCACCAATGATATATTAAAGCAAACAGACCAATTGATTCCATTTGAGTCACATGTGTGTCTTCTAATGTCAACTGCTTTTTTTCTGGGTTGTGAGTTGCCACACTTTGGATCTTGAACTCCCCCAGAAGCTCTCTTTTTATAGATTTTGTCAGTACTTTGGCTCTTTGGGGAGGTGGTAGAATCTTTAAGAGCTTGGGAGTAGCAGACAGTCTTTGGTGTCAGGGTATGTCCATGAAGAGAACACGGAAATTCAGCACTCCCTTCCCCTCTCCTCTTTCATCATGTCAAGAGCTCAATGGTTTTGTTGTTGTTTTTAGGCATCCCCATCATAATGTGTTGCTTCACTACTGGCCCCCAAATAAAGGTGACACATGGGTCATGTATTAAACCCTCTAAAAGTGTGAGTTGAAATAAGCCCATTTTTACTTTTAATGTGTATGGTGTACATGAGTGCATACACTTGTGTGTGTGTGTGTGTGTGTGTGTGTGTGTGTCTGTGTGTGTATACTTAAAAAAGCATGAGGATGCATGTATATGTGAAGGCCAAGGCTGATGTCAGCAACCATCCTCTGACATTCTTCCTCCTGTGCCACATCAGCCTCCAGAATGGAGAATCAGCAGAGAGTTGGACAGACCTCACAGAATACTCGGGAGAGCTGCAAGGCCAGCTGGAGGAGAGTGAGCACTCTATTGAGACGCTGCACAAAGATCAGCGTTTTGCAACGATATTTTGAAGCCCTGAGATCCCTTAGACTCAAAATAAATAAGTACAGTAAAGTAAAAATGTCACCCTGTGAAAGTTGACAGTATTTATAAAAAAAGAAGCAGAGCGGCCCCAGGAGGAGTGTCCTAAGTTGTCTTCCTCCTCAATCCAAAGTAACCCAGAGGCAGCTAGGTGGAGTCCTTTGAAAACTGCAGGGGCAGATGTTTACAGAGCTCACTCTCAAGCCCGAATTATACTTCACTGTAAGAAGGCTTTCCTCTAATGACAGAGGGATATCAGCACTGAAATAGAAATTAAAACCAATCCACAGGTTTGCTTATTCCACCCAAGTTGTTTATGAACACATCCATTGACATCCCAGTAAATTTTCTTTAATATCAAAATGGCTCTGTGAATATGAACACTCTCTGTTCAAGCATAAAGTCTTGGGTTCAAATCCCTAAGTGGAAAGCTGGCATGGTCATGTCTGTGCTTGCCATCCCTGCACTGAGGGGGCAAGAAAAAGAATGGCTCTTCCGAGCTGCTGGCCAAACCAACAGAGACACAATGAGGAGTGGCAGGCTCAACAGAAAATCCAGTCTGCAAAGGTGTGGTAGAGAGTAACAGACAAATACACTCAATGGCCTTCTCTACCCTCCACGTGTGTACTATGAGTCCATGCAGTCACACGTCTGCACAACATACACACCACAGACAGCAGATACTGTGTATGTTGTCACAAATAAAAGTATATATTGTCAAAGTAAAAGAATTTCCCCAAACAATGCCATATGTATTTACTATAAATAGATGGCAACACTTTCTAACAACAGCTGCTTAAACGCTAGATTATACAATAAGAAACGGATGCTTGGATAATTGGATAGATGCCTACATAGGTGGTTTTAAAGCTTTTAATATCGTTGATGGCATTATGGATGAAATTTGTTTCTTAAAATTTATTCAACATTGTGAGTAGTGAACATATATGGATAAAAACAGAAACACATAAATAAGTTAATTTTAAAAATCAAAATGGAAATCCCAGGCTCAGATCAGGATAAGCCTGGCATGATCAAGTCGAGGCCCCCTAAGTATACTATCCACATGAAAATAATTCGCACAGCTTCTGCCTCTGTGTGTCTTCTCAGCTACAACCATGAATCTGCTCAGCTTTGCACCTGCAACCAAAGACAAAATATGAGCCTCTCAGATGGAGGCAGAAACAAGATCCTATAAATCCAGGAAAGATGGCTGCTCTGCCGAGCTTTGGCAAGATGCTTTCCAGCTTGAACTACATGTTTCCTTCCACCTAACACCAGGAAACTGCAGGCTGAAGAGTACAGAAACGATGGATGGGATGCACGGAGATGAAGATGAAGGGGCAAAATACTTTCCCTCCTACTCCAGGTCTTCCCATCTGAATGTTCTGTAAACATAGCATCAGTAGCCTAGTCTCTCTTGTGACTCCAATACTTGGAAAACGGACACCTCAGCTATCTACAAATAAATCACCCACCCACTGTACTCCCGAGACTGCAGTTTCTGAGAAAAGTTGTCATGTCTTCTAAACTCCACCGGCATTGAATAGGAAATGACTGTTGTTTATCCTCAGGGAGAGTCTTGGTGCCATAGACAAGCCATTACCAATTTAAGGCTGTGATAGGTTAATCTTGATTGTCAACTTAACAAAATTTAGGATTCCCAAGGAAACAAACCACCTGGGATATCCATGAAGGGAGTTTCTGGATTGTGTTAATTAAGAAGACCTGAGACTGTGGGCAGAATAGTTCCTTAGGGTGGGGTACCAGAATAATGAAAAGGAAAAAGAAAATGAGTTTAACATCAATGTGCATCTTTCTCTTCATCCTCACTATGGATGTAAAGTGATCATCTGCCTCAAGATCCTGCTATCCATATGCTGGTCCTGCGATGATAGAATGACTGTAACTATATATATATTTATCAGACAAAACTTGCCCTTCCTTCTTGCTTTGGTCACAACAGTGTAAAAAGTAGCTCATACGGAAGGACAGAAGGAAGGGTCTAGAGGTGAAATCTTCCCTGTCCCTCCTACCTCCATTATACCTTCTGTCTGTACCATAGTTTCACTGCACTTTAAATTGCTCTTTGGGAGCTAAGCTTCCTGGAGTGTTTGCAAGAATTTGTAATAAGGCTATAGAGACACAAGGAGAATATTCCAGGCAGTATCACAGGTAAAATTCTTGATAAATAACAAGGCTTTAAAGGTTATGAGAACAGAGTAAAGTCTTTCTTTTACTTTTCTTTAGTAGAACAGACAGAAATAAATGCACCTAGAGGAGAGTGAAGAAAGAGGTAGGGACATAGATGCTGAATCAGGAGTCTCTGGGAAATTATGCCAAGAAAATACAATCTTAAGACTAAGAAGGAGCTTGGCTGGTATAGTGTTGGTACAGCATGGTACAGTGTTCGATTCAGTCTTTAGCTGTGCACAAACCCAGAGTTTGTGGCATACTTCTACCCCAGAATTCAGGAAGTAAAAACAGAGGGATCAAAAATTAAACATAATGAGATCCAGGTCATCCTGGCTTATACGTGACCTCTTAAAAAGAGAAAACAAGAAGGAAAAGGGGGAAAGGAATGGAAAGAAAGGGGAGAGAAGATGGGAAAGAGGGAGAGAAGGAGGGAAAGAATGAAGAAGGGAGGGAGGGAAGGAAGTAGGGAGGGAGGAAGAAGGGAGGATGAGACGGAAAGGAGGAGGGAAGGAGGCAGGGAGAGAGGGGA
>NC_022013.1:15406708-15412455 GCF_000317375.1 Microtus ochrogaster | reverse complement strand
GAGGGAGGGAGGGAGGGAGGGAGGGAGGGAAACTCAGACTCTTGCTTTCATTCAACTGCTGCTGCTTCACACTTTTGTCGGCAGACTTCGCTTGTCACAATGCCAACTGAGTACCAAATTATCTTAAAATATATGCATTTAGTCCTTGAGAAGAGAACTTCCTGTCTTGGTAAAGAAAATTCTAGAAATTTTGCTATTCCTTATTATAATATATTTAATGACCACCTGCCTAAAATAGTAACTTCAAGGAATTTTTTCAGTCAGGCCTGTCTGGTGATTAAGAGTATAGTAAAGGAATGTCATCACCCCCTAGTCTATTTGTGGTATAAATCAAATAAATAAGTCGGAGCGACTATTGCATATCAATAATGGCACAGGGTTAACTGAAAAACAATGAATAATGATCTTTGCTGAGTAACATGTGCACACAGTGATTTTTGGCCCATGCAGGACCCAAGTCCTATTCATTCAGCAGCTTTTAACAGGACTTATGACAAGCACTCAAAGTACTAAATTCATGCTCACCAGCAAAACTCACTTTTACTCCAATTTCATATGTATCCAGTACATCTCTTATTTTAAGTGCTATGCTTTATGGTTCACATATATTTGATGTTTTCAAGGACAAAGAAGATGTTGCTTTGGCAGAAATATACAGCAGCCCCTTTTTGAATGCCAAGTTTATGCTACACTTAGCTAAATACTTCCTACTCAGCTTCTGGAGGTGTTGGATTGTCTAACAATTTCCTCGTCCTTTTTTTTGCCCCAAGCGGCTTCTTGCTTTCCTTTCCCATTCATATCTCTATCTAATAATATACCTGGGATCTTCCCTGCAGTCCTGAATGGGTATCTTCCTCCCTGCACCCTAGAAAAACATCTCCTAATTTTATCATCTAATACTATACTGTTCTCAACACTCTCTTCCTCTCTGCTCCTTCTCCTTTACCGTGTGTGTGTGTGTGTGTGTGTGTGTGTGTGTGTGTGTGTGTGTGTGTGTGTGTGAATGTGCATATGAAAGGCAGAGATCAAGCTTGGGTGTTAGCTCCTGTTCACCTTGTTTTTTGAAGCAAGTCTCTCACTGGCCTAGAACTTGCAATGTAGACTGCCTGGCCAGTGAGTTGCTGCAGGGTCAGTCTGTTCATCTCCTCTTCCCACCACTGGGACTGTAAGTGTGCAGCATGCATCAGCACAGGAACCTGCTCTTTTGAGAGCTTCTGGAGACTAACTCAGATCCTCATGCTTTCCAGGCAAGTACTTTATCAACTCCGCTGTCAGCCAGGCCCCACTCTCACTGGTGAAGGCTTCTCTGTCCTAGTTGTCTTTGAAGGAGCAGACATCATGTTCTATTGAGTCTAAAACCTCAGGTAATGCCCTCATTTTAACACAGGTAAATAGAATGAATTCACTTGGGACTGTCCCAGGGTCACATGAAGAGTTTGTTTTAGTATAAGAGTAACAAAAACAGAGAAGCTGACAGTTAAGCTTTATAAGAAGGCTGTGTTGTGGTTTGAACTATGCTTTCCTCAAAATCAAATGTGGAGTCAGACATGGGTCAGTATGTCTGTCATTTTAGTACTAGAAATAAGAGAGGCAGAAGGATCATATATTTGAGAATTCTAACTACCCAAAGCAATCATAAACTGAGATAGAACATTGAGCAGAAAACTAATGTTAAGTTAAATTCTAACAAAAGGGACATAATCTTACATAACAGCAGTCTTATAAAAGGAGAGATGTTTTAAGTTTCTTAAATTCTCTCTCTCTCTCTTTCTCCCTCTCCCACTTTCTGAGTGTCTTTGTCATTTGTCAATCTGTATTATTTGGAGTTTTCTAAAGGAAAAGAACTGATAGAATGAGAGAGAGAGAGAGAGAGAGAGAGAGAGAGAGAGAGAGAGAGAGAGAGAGAGTGTGCTTGTGTGTGTGTGTGTGTGTCTATCAGATTTATTAGAGAATTTTACAGGTTGTAGATTAGCTACTCCAACAATAGCTATCTACCAGAAGAAAGTCAAAGAATCCAGTAGCTGTTCAGTCCACATTGCTGGCTGTCTCGGTATCTGAAGACATAGACTCCAATTCTAATGAAGGAATGGATTTGCCCCCGGAGTGAGGTAAAGCTTCTTTGTTTGTGTCTTTTACATTACTGTCAGCTGACGGTATTACCCAGATTAAAACTAAATCTTTCCACCTTAAAGATCCAGAGTAAAGGTGAGTCTTTGTATTTTAAATTATTTAATTAAGAAAAGTCCCTCACAGGTATGCCCAGTCATTTGGATTTCAGTAAATTCCAGATGTAGTCCAGTTGACAACCAAGAAGAGCCATCACACTCTCCATCTTACCCTCCTTTTACAGGGAGAAAAGACCACGTGAGAAGGTGAAGCCAAGTAGTGACCCTCAGCTGGAATTCAATGTGCCAGTACCATGAAATCTTGGTCTCATAGCTTCTCAGAACAATGAATGAAAGCGATCTGTGTATAACAGCACTGTGGTAATCTATCACTGTCCAAACTGACTTAAATAGGCACCAATGAAAGAAGCCTATTAGATCTCATGGTAATTAATCTTGATTATCAACATTATTTGATTTGGAATCACTACGGGAATGATTGTGCAGGTGTGCTCATGTTGCACGTGCATAAGTGTGTGTTTCTGTGTGTGTGTGTGTGTGTGTGTGTGTGTGTGTGTGTGTGCATCTATCTGTGTGTATAGGCTCATTTCCTGACCACTCAGACCCATATAATCACACAGAAATTATATTAATTACAACACTGCTTGGTCAATTGTTTAGGAATATTGTTAGTTAGCTCTTATAGCTTAAATTAACCCATTTCTCTTCATCTATGTACTATCAAGAAACTATAGTTTACCGGTAAGGTTCTGGCCTGGAGTCTTTTTTCTTCAGTAGCTACATGGTGTCTCCCTCACTCTGCCTACTCTCTCTATATATCTCTTCCAGTCTAGCTATATTCTGCCCTTTCATAGGACAAAACAGCTTTTTTTTTATTAATCAAAAACCTATTCACCGCATAAAGAGGAAAATCCCACATCATCCACTCTAACTTTGGGGTTCACCTTTTCAAAGGTTGATTTTCCAGACTTAATAAAATGAAGAAAGCAAGTTAACCATCGATATTTATCTCGCTGCCTCCTGACTGGATACACTGTGAGCAGCTGCCTCCTGCTCCTGCTCCTGCTATAATGGCTTCCCGTGCACAGTGCACTGTATCATAGAACTATGGAACAAAATAAAATTTGACACTATTAAGTTGCTTTTGTTGGGTATTTTGTCATAGCAACAACAATAACAACAAAATTAGCTAATATGAATGTCCAAGAAATACAGAGGTGAAATCTAAGAAACAATAAAAGTTGGATAGCTCTCATCAGAGATGGAGTCCTGTCCATCTGAAGGGACTCCACTAGAAGGTTCTCAGTTGTTGTAGAGTGATAGTGTTGTCACTGGTTGTTGAATGCACAATAGAGAAAGGCTCAGTTTTATTTACAGATAATTTCTGTAAATTATTCTGTAAAAATACCTGTTTTATATTATTTAACAATATTCATTTCTTTTATATAAAGAATTAAATCTTGGATGAATATTTGACAATAAAGGGCATAGAGCATCTCTAATTTGTTTTTGTTTTTTAAGAGTTGATGATATTCCCAAATTGCAATAATCAACACTGAGGATATTAATTCACATCAATATATAATATAAAGCAACAGAAGTACAGAAAGATCCTTCTCAGAAATTGTTGGAATAACTGTCTACTTTTAATATTCATTTTTTAAAAAAAACAGCAAGATAGTGAGTCAAGGCGCTTGCTGCCAAGGTTGGTTTCAAACTCTGGGACCTACAAGGTGGAAAAAGAAATTGGATTCCTTCAAATTGTCCTCTAACCTTCTCATAACACATGGAAGAAACAACCATGAAACAACACTGTATTGAGAGTTCACAGTAATCTGTATTTGAATATGGGACCATCAGTATCAGGAGTCTAATATAAGACTGGCCAGTCAGACAAGCTTCTCTCTTCCTGTCTTAGCTATTTGTCTATTGCTGTGAAGACACATTATAACCAATGTAACTTATAAAGAAAGGCTTGTGATTGGGGGCTTGTTTACGGTTTCTGCGAATGAGTTCATGACCATCATGGTGAGGAGCATTGTTAGAGCTGAAAGCTTACATTTGATGCACAAGTGGAAGGCAGAGAGGGCGGAGGGAGAGAAAGAGATGGAGAGAGAGAGATTGGGTTTAGTATAGGTTCTTGTAACCCAGAAGAACACCCCTGGAGACATATTTCCTTCAAGATCACACCCACTCCAAGGAGGCCATACCTCATAATTCCTCAAATCTACCAACTAAGGACCAAGAATTTAAATTTATGAGCGTAAGGGGTCATTCTCATTCAACCCACCAGGTCTTGGGAACCGACTCTCAGTGTGGTTAACGGTGGAGGGAGACTTGCTGCTCATTCTGTAGCTCTGAAGTCAAGCTCTTTGAAGACACGTGACACTGACCTTGAAATCATTCCCAATCTTTCTTAATGAAAGCTTTCCTAAATCCCACAAGGCCTTTGCCGTCCTTCTAATAGGTACATTGTTTGAAAAGATCTAAAAATATAAAGTTCTTTTAAAAAAAGCTTTCTGAAAGAGCTATTAGGGAAATTGATGAAGCCTGTTTTCTTTTCTCACTCCCTCCAAGGGCTCATTAAGGGAGGAGTCTGCAGAGTAAAGGGGAGAGTGGATGAAGGCAGGGAGGGAGGCTATAATGGGAAGTTATGGTTCTAGCCAACCATGACCTTTCTTTCAGGAGGAATAGAGAGCTGAAATTTATTATTAATAAGAAGGAGTAACTTTACCCACTGTCCAGGAAGTAACACATACATGTATATATTTTTTCTCAGTAGGCACAGACACTTTATTTATTTATTTATTTTTTACTTCCTGACCCAGGAAACATACTTACACAGTTGTATGTGTGCACAGACATTCATGCATGTGTGTATATACAAGCATTACATACATCTCCACTTAGGTTCTTTTTCGGAGATCTCAAGGTGCATCTTTGACCAAGGTCCTAAGAAACACTTTATCAGTGGATTTTATCTGATGGTGGGAAGCGAGATGCATAGTTCCAATGAGCCCCTCAGAAGGTTCTTGTATATAGATTCATTTACCATTTACCCAGTCTTAGGGTTCATATGAATTACATTAGAGATTCAAATCCCTTGCAGATGAAGACTGCCTGGAACATACACCCTGTGTAAGTTAGCCCTCCATTCCCATTGTAAAGTAAAAAGCCCATGTTGGACGTAGAAAGATGGCTCAGTAAGCTGAACCCTTGCTGTGAAACCAAGAGTATTTTAGTTCAAATCACCAATACCCACACAAAAGCTGAGCATGGATGTCCTAATGCCTGAAGGCCCAGCACCGGGAATGAATATAGGAAAAAGCTCACTGAACATTTTGTCTAGTCGAAATGCAAGGTTTGTGTTCAAAAGAGATTCTTTCTCAAAAAAAAAAAGTGGGGAGCCCACAAAGTGGCTCAGAGGGTAATAGCTATTGCTGTGATACATGCCTGACAGCCTGAGTTTGGTCTTGAGATCCCATGGTGACAGAATAGAACCAATTCTTGAATACTGTCCTTCAGCTGTCACACACATTCCTTGGCATCTCTCTCTCTCTCTCCTTCCCTCTCCTCTCTCTCTCTCTCTCTCTCTCTCTCTCTCTCTCTCTCTCTCTCTCT
>NC_022013.1:15362386-15406608 GCF_000317375.1 Microtus ochrogaster | reverse complement strand
TCTCTCTCTCTCTCTCTCTCTGTCTCTCTCTGTATGTCTCTGTCTCTCTCTCTCTCTCTCTCTCTCTCTCTCACACACACACACACACACACACACTCACACAGTTTTTGACTAATATGGAAAATATCCTCAATGTCTTCTAGCTGAGGTTTAATGTCCCCAGGGCATCAGATCGACCTGTGGAACAGAACAGAACCCTCCCTTGATGGATGGGTGTTCTGTTTTCTCTCCCCAGAGCTTCTCTTGTCTTTGATATCTGATCCTTTCCAATGGAAAACTGACTGGGAAAAAACAGGACAGCGTATAATTGTTACAGAGTCTTTAGACCTTGAGGTTCGGGGAATAGTGGGGCACAGCCCCTGGCTTTAGGAGGAGGCTAGGAATCAGTGCTCGCTCCACTGTAGACCAGAAAGGTTTTCAGCCCTCTCTTAACTTTGCGCGTAGCTTCCGCTCTCCATCTATTAACTTGGAAAAATATTTATCTTTCCCATCCTACTTCAAAGGCTCCTGTGAAGTTCAAATCTGAACATAGAAGTGGTTTCTTATATTCAGCTAAAATGGACTTAGCGGATGATTTTCAGCATCAGTCGGTCTCTTATTCCTGCTTTAACTCTTCAGTCAACAGTTCCCTCTGAAATGACTCACTCTCCTCTACTGTGTATCTGTAGCAGATGCTAGGCTCTAAATGCAAACAATCAATCACATTTACTCAGCATCACCATCCTTCATCAATTATGCTTGTATTCCACGTATAATCAAAAAACCTAAATCAGCAAGTGCAAACAGCCAGGCTCTTGCATGTGGTCATTGGGACACGCAGCTGATCCTTACATGTGGTCATGGGAACACGCAGCCGATCCTTACACGTGGTCATGGGGACACGCAGCCAATCTTTACATATGGTCATGGGAACACACAGACGAGCCTTGCAAGTGTCATCGGGACATGCGACTGGCAGCCAGTATCTGACCTAAGACTGACCATCTTCCTCTTTCACAGGACCTGTTTTTCAAGTCTACATGAGAGATTTTCCATACCGTTATTTGCCAGTGTTATATTTATACATAGGTAAGTGGGCTTATTTTTTTAATCCCCAAAGCAGTAAAGCACTTGATACTTTGTTTAAAAAAAAAAAGTACAGGTCAGCATTTCCCGTCTCAATTCAGCTTACGTTCTTTTTCATACCTCAAACAGACTTATCCTGTTTTGTTTTTTTCTTTCTGGCAACCTCTTAAGCCTGTTTAAAGAGTTGGTGGCTTAAATTTTCTATGCTTTAATTTTCCACTAATTTTGTTTGAATCTTTTGATAATTCAGCTTGTTACATAAAATAGTCAATAAAAGTCTCAGCACATCTGGTTTGATTTGAATTTGTAGCATAGGGATTGGTTATATGTGCCAAAGGAAATGAAAACTGAATGAATTCTGGCTCTTAGGTTGGCAGGTAATAATCGTGTTAGAAATTAGAGTAGAAGGGAGGTGTGATGGGTCAGCAGGTAGATTGCTAAATAAACCTGGAGACCCAAATTCCATCCTCTGAACCCACATAGAAGATAAAGAACCAGCTCACCAAAGTTGTTTTCTTACATCCACACTTACACTGCATTATGTACTTTTACATTCACACACATACTTTCCCTCTCTCTCTCTCTCTCTCTCTCTCTCTCTCTCTCTCTCTCTCTCTCTCAATAAAATTAAATTTATAAAAGAACCATAGGAAAGGTTGAAGATGAAGCTTGTCCACCAGACTGCTTGCCTAGTATGCATGCTGCTGTTTAATTTTGATCCCCAGTGTTTCGAAAACTGAGTTTGGTGAACACCTATGATCCCAGCACTTTAGAGGTGAAAGGAGGAGGATAAGGAGTTAAATGTCATCCTTGGCCACATAGCAAATTTGAAGTCAGCCTAATATACATGGGCCCTGGTCAAAAACAAACAAATTATCAAGTTTAAACATACCAACTAAAATCAAATTGTTAAGTAAATTTTTAAGAAGTCAATCCAATTGCATATTGTCTAAGAAACTTACTTTTGGATTATAGATATTGTTATGGTCTTCGTCTCTTTACGAGACAAGCCACGCCCACTCCTGGCGACCCCTGCCCTCCTCCGGCCATTTTAGATTCTCATTGTCCCCTCTTGGTAATTCATCTCCTCTCTCCCGCTTCCCCCCTTCTCTGTCTCTCTCCTCTTAGGCTCTTCTCCTTCTTCCCCCACACACTCTCTCTCTAAGTAATAAATATCCAATTCTGATCCATACGATGTGTCTGCCCATGTGTCTCCCAGCTGCTCGCCTTCCCAGACTCTTGCCACTGGGAAACTGCACCTTCTGGGGACTCAGGTTTGCCAGGACAGGGACCCGCTGCCTGGCTCCCGCTGCTCAGGACCAGGCACCAGGACCTGCCACCAGCTGTTCAGAACCCACCAGCATCATAAAAGATATGACCTAGTCAGTAGATTGTTTGACTAGCATTCACAAAACCCTGAGTTCAATTCCTAGTGTTATACAAAGCACACATTGTGGTGCACACCTGTCTCAGCTCTCAGGAGGCAGAAACAGAAGGATCAGAAGTTACATATCATTGTTGACTACATGATGAGTTAAAGGATAGTCTGAGATACATAAGATACTGTTGCAAAATTAAATGAATAACTATTTTAAAAATTAGAAGAAATCAGAAGAGAGTCTAGTGGAGGGGTTGGGGACATTGTTGGAGTTCAGAGTAAGTGGCCAAGGCTCCCTTTAGGATAGTACACAACAAATAACGTTTGTCTATTTATAACCAAGGATGATATTTGAAAAATGTCTTTCAGGGCTGGACGACCATTTGATGGGTAAGAGTGCTTGTTCTGGAAGCTTAGGCAGCTGAGATTTTGAAAAACTGAGCCCAGAAGTAGGTGCTTGTATCTCTCCCACAGGGGGGGCAGAAGCAAGTACCTCCTGAGAGTTTACTGGCCAACAAGTCTAGCCAAGATCATGAGCTTTCAGTTCAGCGAAAGTTGGAGAACCATAGGGAAAGGTGCCAGCTAACCTGCTCTGGCCTCTGTGTGTCTCCACATGGGCTGTGCACCCATTTACTCACATGCATGTACATATATACTCACATACATAACAAGTACCAATTACACAACTGCCAAAACACACAAGAACATACACATACACACACACACACACACACACACACACACACACACACACACATGTCTTTTGGTTTGGCACCCCGGGGAGACTCTTCAAGCGTGAAAGAGAAGGTCAGGTAGGCCTTGTCTTTCTCCCTTGAAATGAGCTGGTTTGTGTAATGGCCTGCTAAAGAGCCCTGTGAAGACCATAGCAGTGTTCTCACTGTCCTTGTTCCTTGCAGCACTGTGTCTTGTGACTTGAAATATCGGAGCGGTGTTCCCTGACTGTCACACTCTTACATATGGCTTGGCTGCTTAGTTATGGGTTGTGTGCTCAGCTTCAGCAGGCCCAGGTGAGACTTTCAATGCTGTCCTAGCAGGATCCTGGTTAAGTCACAGAGGAGACTGCTAAAGTGTAGGAGGACCAGGAAAGCAGCAAGCACCAAGGACCACAGTCTGGCTGCTGACGATGCTCATGCTTTGCTTTTCTCCGTTATACCCAATTCTTTGCTAAAGACTGGAGCAACACTATCAATTAGATTTTTTTGTCCTTCAGTAGTGAGGTATCTACTTTGCCTTTCCAGTGCCCCAAAGCAAGCATGCCTTCCTTCTGAGTCTGTAGTTTCTAATATCAAAAGGCCATAGCCGTTCTCTCAAGGATGACCAGAAACCTTGCTTTACCACATGATCCAGTCAATGGATAGGCAACAGCTAAAACCCAATACCAGAGAGGCCATAGATTTCAAGTCCAATGTAAAAATCTAAAGGTAGAAGTACTGCCTTGCTGGACAGAAAAGTTAGATAAGAAAGGCAGTGAGATCAACGTATGAAAGAAACCAAGAATAGAGTTAAGATTTAAACCCTAGGCCCAGTAATAAGTTTTGAATCCCCAGTTACTGGGAATCCACTGCAGATGTAATAAGCCAATCAAGCTGAATTAATAAAGCCAGGTTTAATCTGAGCAAAGCACTCCTGGGTACGAGAGGTGTATCACGTGGCAAATATGGCCACCAGGTCTTAAGTAGTTTATAAGCGTGATCTTGAACAGGTGCATGGGGGAGCTGACTTTCGGTGGGCTTTCTCAGAGGCTGTTTGAAGAGGGTAGCTCCAGGGGAGGGGCCACCACTTAGTGCATTGAGGGTGGGGATTGGAGAGGGTACCTCCAGGGGTGATGCTGCTCAGGATGCTGAGGGAGGAATCTAAAATGGAGCTCTGTGTCGGAGATTCCAAACATCCCAGAGTTTTTGAGTATATATGGAGGGCGGTATGGCTTTCACCTAAACACCCAGTACTACAAGCAAACGACAGAGCCAGTGTAAGAAATCCCTGGTGTCCAGTGCAGAACATGTTGGGGACTATGTAGCTGACTCATGAAGGAACAGGATTCTCATGACCCAGAAGCAGTAAGGTTCTCCAGCCCACTTCCACCCAGAAAGATATTTGTTACTATACTCTCTTTTTTTCTACCACAGTTCTTTGTTCTGGAACATCTGAACTCTCAGAGGGAACCTGCAGACTCTGATTCCCACCTTTAGTAACACAATATGGATTTGCTTCCAGTAAATGAGGGTGATTTCCATGTGTAGAGCTTCACTGTGGATTGAGGCTAATCCCTGCTGTGATGATATGTGGAGGTGGGGACTTCTGTGGCAGCTGGGATTGAGTTACAAAGATGGATTAGTTTTCTAGTGGTGATGTCAAAGACATGTTTGCACTGACCTTCCTTTTTGTTCTCTCTCCCACTGTCTTTTGATTTTCTCTCCCTCCCTTTCCTGTTCCAAGCAGGCCCCAAGCTAACGACATAGGGAAATACAAGTAGAAACTGGGTGGTTATCAATATCTCAATCCTGTGACATCATGGGCTTACGTCTGAGTCTTATATTATCTAGAAACACACACACACACACACACACACACACACTTGAATGCTAAAGCTAACCAAGACACCAAATAACTATTCTATATTATTTCTGTCTATAAAGTTTTCAGAAATTCAAATAGTTCTAAAGTATCTACTTAGTAAATGCTTCATGGTCCTCCTACTAGGTCACATATTTGTGGCTCTGTCAAAAGAAAGAAAGCCCCCAATTTCTGACTTAGAAGAGACACTAGAAAGATAAATCTAAAGACAAGCAAGGGAGATTTATAAATTATTGGCCATTCTCATGAATGTGGCTAGCAAAAATGAGGCCGGATTTAAATAATCATCTGAAAACTAAAAAGATATGGCATGTATGACTGTAGAAATAGGAGCGGCGGGGCTGCGTCCCCAGCACCCCAGCTGCTTGGCTAGCTTATGCCCCATAATAATTACATGGACACTGTATTCATTTAATCACTGCTTGGCCATTTCTATCTAGCCTCTTCTAGGCTAACTCTCACACCTGGACTAGCCCATCTCTAATAATCTGCTGTAGCCCACAAGGTGGCTTACCAGGGAGATTCTAGCCTACATCCATCCTGGGTCGGAGCTTCATCGCGTGTGCCTCAGAGAGCAGAGCTCTCGCCTCTGCCCGCAAGAGTGGAGCATCGTGTCTCTCTGAGGCGTCTGCCCCCGAGAGGAGAGCTGTCGAGTCTCTGAGCTCACTTCCTCTTCCTCCCAGCGTTCTGCTCCGTTCACTCCTCCCACCTACGTTCTAACCTATCAGGGCAAGCAGCTTCTTTATTTAATCAACCAATGACCTTCCTCCATCATATGACATATTTGGTGGCTTCTTGGATTTTCTGGGAAAGCTGGACCTATAGATTCACAAAGTCATTGACATCTTCCCACATATTTCAAGTTAGCTTTAGATTACTTAAAATGTATCATATATCTAAATGCCATGTAAATAAGTATTGGCTAGTCTCAGTGCTTAAGGAATAATGACAGTAAATATTAGTACATGCTGAGTACTCACACAAATCTTATTTTTGAAATAGATTTTTATCTACCTTTGGTGGAATCCAGATAGCACAATAAGGGGCACAAACAGCATGGTTTTCTTTTCTAAAATCTCATGGTTAGTAAGAAAGTGATTAGTGAACTATTGCCTCACCAAGGGCAGGAGTTCTGTACTCCATCCCTGAGGTTTAGTGCCACAAAAAACGTTAATCCACAATAAATGGGGGGTTTGTGAATTGAATGAATAATGAGTACATTAATGACCAAGGTCATCTTCAAGAAATACTTAGTGACAAGATGCCTTTTCTGCTAGGTGATTTGAGGTCATGTCAAGCTAACAATCAATATTAATCCTGACCAATCGTTTCCAATTAGTTCTTGAACTGTAACGTGAATCTTGTTTTTTAACACTCCCACTTACGACAGCTTTCTACCATCTCAAGTCACCTGAGAATGAGTGCAGAACAAGAATGAGGGCCTGAGACCCTCTCTCCAGGCTCTTCTAATGGCCCGCCAGTATTTGGGGCAGAGTTTTCTCAAGATCTGCCCATTCTGTGCTGTACTTTTCCATGTCACCCTTTGGAGTTTGAAGTTGGGTGTTTTTTTTTTCCTCTTCCAGATGTCAGTACAATGCCATCATTTTAGAGAAGCTGTTCTTGGACCTCCAGTCTGGGTCAGATGCTAAAAATTTGAGCACTCCATTTACAAAGTACTTCTCTTTTGTAGTATAGTAATTATAATTACTTACTATTACAATCACTTGTGAAATTATTTTCTTAATCATTCTCACTAATAGAACATACAATTTATAGAAATCAGAGCCTTTGTATATCTTGATCACAGAGCATCCTTCTGGCAAAAGTGGAATGTGTCCTGGATGATGATGGAGATGGCAACCCAGATATATTTGAATCTTGAAGCCCAAGACTTGCCTTGGCAGTTATTTTAGTTTTTTTCAATAATCTGTACTTTTCCAACACACATAACTGGAAACTGTAATCTAATGTATTATTGTTCTATAGAAACAGATAGTAGTAAAAATATTGTAAATTGTGTTTTTTTTTCTTTTCTAAATGGAACACCTGTCTTGATGGCCATGAGTTTCACTAACTGTTGCTCCTGACCTTGGGATGGCTAAAGGAAACTCCTCTCTGTACCAGGAACCGTCCTCAGTACCCATCTGCCTCTGCTCAAAATTCCTGAAACATGAACTTCTATCAACCTACACCCTCCCCAGAATGGTGTAACTGCTAAGAGATAATTAACCCTTGCCCTGACTTCTACAAAACCCACCTATCACTGCTCCATACAGGGGGTGAGACACCTGTTATTGCTGTGTTCAGGGAAGACAGAAATCTCCTCATGTAGCTAAGGGGAGTGTAGCAGTTTCTCACGCTGTTGAAAATTCCACAGAAATAAGATAATTGTGGTCTCCACCTTTAAAACCCTTCCCTTAGCCCCTTCTAGGTGGCATGTCTTTGATTTGGCTTTAAGGCTGTTATCATGCTAGCAATTTTTAGTAAATTCAGCTAATTAAAATTTCAGTTGAGCTTCTGTTTTTTTTTTTTCCCCAGTGGTCTGGAACTTCATCGTAACCTCAGAGGACGGGTTAGAGATTTCAATGGCTGCTGCCATGGGGAAACTGCCTCTTCATCTGTTGGAAGCCTCGACACAAGAGTTTGCAAGATCGGTCTGTTTTTGAGAAATCATCATTTGAAAAATATATTGTGCTTGAAAGCAGAGATTTATATGCATATGTCCTCAGAGTATCTGCCCAAGTGTGCACACAGCTCCTAGCTCACTTGAGTCAGTTCCAGAAAGTGATGCTGAGCCTGTACTCCCTCTTCTCCATATGCAAATATGTGATCTGGAGGGCTAGGAGCAAGAACAGCGACAAAAATAAGTCTCCTAACCATCATGTAAAGGAGTAAGGGAGCTTCCAAGGCACGGCAGAAGCTGGTGTTTTGTTAGCTTCTCCTAGGTATAGGAGTTCACCCTAGATCGATAGCCTAGATAGTCTGCCAGCAAGGACAAACTAAAGTATATTTTCATTAAAATCGGGTGAGACTATTAGCTTCATCAGACATGCTTAAAGATCATACATGAGGGATTACTTATAGGAGCAAGTGACACCTTACAACAGATTCATGACTGCAGAGTCCCACCCAACCATGTATGATGGATAACCTCATGGAAACAGACACACAACCCTGCTTTCAATTAACCATCTACTCCCTTTTAATCTTCAAAAATCACCCGCAGCAGTGGAAGCAGGTTAGGGGAAAGCTGCAATCTCCATGAGGGTCTGCTGTGTTTAGCCCACCTACTAGGGAGTGTCAATAGCTCCATTACCACCACCAATAGACCTGGCTTCCCCTGTATTGTTCTCTAGTTTCCATGGCTACAGGGGGCACAGTCCAAGACAGCCTCTTCTGACCTGAGAAAAAAGCTCCTCACAACAGCCGGTAGAAAACAATCCATGGTATTTTTAGTCTAATGTCAAGCAGGTTAGCTGGGGGAGGAATCAGTAGGTGGGGCCTTGCACCTTTAGGAAGGCAAAGATCAAATGTTTAGTTAGAATACTAAGAGCAAACCCAGGATTCAATTCCAGGGAAGACAAGCTGAGCAATGGGAAGATGAAATTCAAACCAGCAATTGAGAGGCAGTGTGTATTTCACCAAGTCTTCGAAATTATGTCGTCCTCATTCTGTGTCAGCTTGCTCCTGTTAATAGAATACTATGTCTTTCTAGTGAAAAAACAAAACTTAACACTTACGAGGTCTAAAAAAGCTCTTTAATATGACTTTTATCAGGCTCTGGCTGATGACCAAGGAGGATCAGTCATGAGAGAAAACTTTGTAACATATATTAATGTATGTGTATATTTCTTATACACATATACATACACATACCTTAATCCAGGGGCTCCCAACTGTGGGTGGTGATACCCCTTGGGGGTCAAATGACCCTTTCATAGGGGTCATATATCAGATATTGTTAATCATTCATCAAGAATAAAACCACTACCACAGTTTAAAGCCAAAATTGAAGCAGGTTTTAATTAAATATAGGCCAGGGGGATGGGCTTTGGTCAGGTCCATACCCAGGTTCCCGAAAAAATGCCCCAGACTCACAGTTTGCAGCAGTCTAAGAAGGAAACCCACAATTCGTTGCATTTCCCATCAGTTCCAATCAGGGGCAAGCAAACATCCTCACATACCTCCAGCTTGTGAACCTCCTGCCATAAATTACCTCACACATATTTGGAGATGAATCAAACAAACTTGTTTAGGGGAGTGCAAACATGTGGCTTGTTATCTCCCATAAACAACAGCCTCCAGCATTTCAATAACCATCTGTACTTGGGCAAGGGGCTTGCAGATCAGAGGCATTTTTGTCTCATGGATCTCTTAAGTATTGTAATTAAAATGTGACTTTGACTCTCAGGATATCCTACATATCAAATAATTACATTATCATTTATAGCAGTAGAATGGAGTGGTAACAAAAATAATTTTGTGGTTGGGGGTCACCACAACATGAGGAACTGTATTAAAGGGTCACAGCATTAGAAAGGTTGAGAACATTTGCCCTGCGCTTATATCGCCTCCATGTGCTATCATCTTAAACTCCTTCTCTGGTTCCAGCTCTAGGTTTCACTTTGAACAATTTAAACAGAGACAGGAGACTGCAAGTCTAGCCAGTTGCACAGAGCTGGGATTTACATAACAAAAATATTCCCGGAATATTTCCTAAGCACACCAATGTTGTTCTTTTCAATAATTGTTACTGTGGTTGTCTTGCCCACCTGGCAGAATTATGCTTTCTTTGATAAAAGTGTGGGAGGCAGGGAAATCAATGGTTGTTGTGACCCAGCGCTGCCCTCATGGGCTACCTTAGAGGCATATCCTTAGACTTAGACAATATGAGATGGGTTAGACATCAGGGTTGTCTCCTCTTGCTGTGGCTTGGAGCCTAGCTGAAGGTCAATCGTGGTGAATAAGCATTAGCAGAAAATTCCTCAGCAACTCTGAACTTCAATTAAGGCACAAAATCATCTTCAGGGCAGTTGGTAACAAGCCCAGTTAGTGTCCAGGCTTATTGAAAGTAGTATTCTACTTTCGGTAAATTAATATTTACAAAGTAAGTTTATGAGTAAATCCTTCATAGCATCAATTATATTACTTCAAGTTTTCCCTGCATCACTTAGACACCAGATCACATTGACAATGAAGGCTCTAAACCTACAGAGGCACAGATGCAGAAGACCTGGTATAAAAGACATCAAAAGAGCCAAAGACACATCCATTCATTCACTCATTCATACATTCATTTTTTTTTTGATGTGTGTATGTGTGGCTGTACTTACCTGTGTGTGCTAATGTGAAGAGTTGCCAGATGGTAACCTTGAATTCTTCGTTTGCTTTCACATTAATTGTTGAAACAGGCTCTTCCACTGAGCCTGTATCTTACTAATTCAGTTATGCTGCCTGGCCAGTCAGCTTCAAGAATCCTTTGCCTGCCGGTCCCCAGGGCTATGGTTACAGATGCACACTGCCACACTTCCTTAAAAAATGGAAATTATGGATAGAAACCAGAGTCCTCATACTTGTGAACCAAATGCTTTGTCCACTGTGGTGTTTCTTATCATTCATATTCATTCATTCATTCATTTACTCACTCATTCATTCAGTATAGTAAATACTGAATGAATTTAATATTCTATGCAATATTTACTAATAAGCCATAACAAAACACTACAGACTGAATTGCTTAACCCATGGATGTTTACTTGCATTTCTAGAGGAGAGAATTGTGGGTCAAAGTTCCTAACGACTTAGCCAATGTTGAGGCTCAGTCCTTGGTCTGTCAGTAGCTGCTTTACAGATATGTCCTCTTGACATTTCTCCCTCTTCTTCATTAGTTATATCATTACCTAATAACCGTATTTAGGCTTAAAGGACCTGTAACCAAATATAGTCTCATTGAGAGAAAGGACTTCGATATGCAGATGTGAGTTATAGGACACACAGTCTATAACATTCCACACCAGTGAGAATGTCCCTTATGTGTTACCTGTGATGGTGATGGGCATCTTACCTTCAATACCCTGCAGTAGACCTTTAGCATGGATACACAAATCAATCACCTGAAGTATTATCAAATAATTTAGAGAGAAGTTACAAGTGTCTGTGATGTGGGAGTGTCATATATCAATCTGTTGATTTCATTGGTTAAGCAATAAAGAAACTGCTTGGCCCTCATAGGTTAAAACACAGGTGGGTGGAGTAAACAGAACAGAAGGCTTGGAGAAAGAAGCTGAGTCAGTGAGTCGCCATGATTCTCCCACTCCAGGCAGACTCAGGTTAAGATCTCCTCTGGTAAGCCAGCTCATGGGCTACAGCAGATTATTAGAAATGGGCTAGTCCAGGAGCGAGAGCTAGCCTAGAAGAGGCTAGATAGAAATGGGCCAAGCAGTGTTTAAAAGAATACAGTTTCGGTGTAATTATTTCAGGGTATAACCTAGAGCTAGCCATGTGGGCGGCCGGGTGCTGGGGACGCAGCCCCGCCACTCTTATTACTACATGTCTGAGTCTGGGGAGATGAATCAGTCAGTGAAGTGGTTGCTTCTTTAGCATAAAGACCTGATTTCTATCATCTTCACTCAAAAAGTCAAGTATGGAAGCATGTCCTATAATTCCAGCACTGGGAAGAAGATGGCCAGGATTCCCAGGCTCTTACCTAGCCAGTAAATTTTATCTTCTGTGAAAGACCACATCTCAAAAGTGAGGTGGAACTCAATTGAAGAGTGGCTCCAGACATTGGCCTCTGGCTTCCAAACACCCATGCACACACACATGGATGTTTACACATGCATACACAAACACACACACATACAGGGAGACTGGAAGAAGGGAGACCACATAGGGACAATATGATACTAAGAACTGGGAAAGGTGAGACATGGTCAGGTAGGAAGGAGTTCCTGAGATAGCTTCGCAGCATGCTTATAATGAATGGGACATGAATGGATGCCCTGCCTGTTTTTAACAAAATGGCATCAGAGGGAGTACCAGAAAAAAATGAAGAATAGTCAGCCAGTTGATCTGCGTGGTGTAAAAAGATGATATGTATAATAAAATAGAGATTATTTTTCCTAATAATACTAAGATTGAATTTCAGTAGGCTAGCCAATAGCAGCACACTAGGCATAAAGACTTAGTAATTCCTTTTGGATGTAAGAATCTGCTGTGGGAACACAGGCGTGATGAAAAAGGACTGAACGGATAGGACAATTTCAGCTCACATTGTGTAATGGTTAAAGAGGTTGATCGATACTATACTTTACTTGGCAAATACAGCTGTCCAATTTTTGGAGATTATATACTGCCTCTGCAAGGAAAATAGAGATTCACTGGCTATCAAGCGCGTGCATCGTGCAGTCCATCATCTGAGCAAAGGAGTTGTCCTTGTAAAGCGTGATGCCTACTTCCTTAATGACTAAGGCACAGATCAGAGTAGAAACAAGGGTGTTCTTAAGTGCAATACCTTCTTCAAGGAGTGCGCACGAAAGCTAAGGCAACTTATGCCCTTTTCTTTTAAAAATATTTTAGTTACATTTATTTACTCAATTATTTATTATGTAAATGCAGCATATATGCCTGTGTGTGCGTGTGTGTGTGTGTGTGTGTGTGTGGTGTATAGAGGTTAGAGGATACACTCAAGACTTGGTTTTCTTTTTCTGTCATGTTTGTCCCAGAGGTTAAACTCAGGTCATCAGTCTTGGCAGCAGGTGCCTTTACCCACTAAGCCATCTTGCCAACCCATTCTTCATCATTTTTGTCCTTTATTTTTAATTAGCATATACTAGTTATACAACCCAGCTTTTATTTCATTTTCATGCATGTATACTGCATTGTAATCATGTTCCCTTCCTCCCCTGTTCATCTCTTTATCCCTTTCTACTTTCCAAATAGTCTCCTAATGTTTTCATGCCCCCCACTCTGATCCAGTGAGTTACACTAGGGCTGTTTACAGGGTAGCTGCACTTCCAGGATTTTCAGTAATCAGACCACAGCACCAAACAACCCTTTACCTGCCCCAACACCTCCATGCCACTATATGGTGCCTGTCTGTCCTTCGATAGACATAGGAAGTTGTGAATCCCTTCCCCTCCAAGACAAGATGTCGGTGGACCCAATGTTGGGAAGGTTCCCTGCAGTGGGCACAGCTCTCATGGGTTTGTAACTGTAGTCACCTCGTTGGCTTCCTGGTCCTCTTTAGAGAGCCAGCTGCAGAACCTGCTAAGAAGCTACTGTTGGCCCAAGCAAGGCATACAGTCAAGTCCTGCAGCCTGCAGAAGCTGGGAGATGGAAGCATGATTACTTGCAAGTTACCTATAAACTCCTGAATGTAGCTTTTCCACCAGCCTGAATCTGTCTCTTCATATGGCCTGAGCTTTCATGACCCTCTTCTGCACCAGGACTCAGCAGTCCCTGTGTCTAGCAGTAGAAATGACTTTCGTTTACTACACTTCTTCCCTGAGCCTGATGAGTTTTTCTCTGGAATCTGGATGGAGGCAGGCAATATAAGGATAATAGCAACATGGAACTCTAATAGGCTTGTGATATTCACTTGCCCTTAGCATTGTAAGACAACCAACTGCACTGAAGTAGATGGTAATTATGACTTATAAGTTCCCAGCAACCTTTTGTAACTCTCTATTTGTCATACACACCATAAACCATATCCCAGAACTGGAGGGCCAATTTAGCCTTGATTTCTAGGTACATGTATTTCTAGGTACACCAAACAGTGTCTGATGAATCGCTCTTTGGGAAAGTTCCCTATTTGCCATCTTATGTCTATGCATGATTGACCTGTACAATAACCAGCACTGTCAATTTGATATAGCCTAGGATCACCTGGGAGGTGGGCCTCTAAGCCCTCCTGGGAAGATAATCTTGATTATATAAATTTAGGGGGAAGACCTGAGCAGTGTGGGTGGAACCATTTCTTACCTGAGATCTAGCTCATGCTAATGGACCCACAAAACAATGCAGTAGGCTGTAAGCAGGAACCTTGAGCCAATATCATTGAGGCCTTGCTGTCTCTACAACAAATCTACTCTGTATCTTGTACCTTTGCTTCTGACTTTGCTGTTTGTGAATTTCTCCAGTTCTTTGAATAGGATGCCACAAACCTGGAAATACCACCATCTTTCTGAGATAAGATATGCCTACTTTTGAGACAGCATCACTATGGGGCCTGTGGAATGTTACATTCTCTCCAATAAGGAGGGGAAGCAAGGGGCACTGGACCCTCAGTAGAGCATTGGCCCACTACAACCACCCATTTGTATGAAAAATTGCCCTAACTGCATTTAGATGACTACATAGGTTTGGGACTAGTAGGAAAAGGTGGCTCCATCTGTGTGTTGATGGGAGAGACAGCATCCATACCAGGCATAGGTTCTCCAGTGTGGTTACTTTAGAAGCACACATACCCCTTTGAGCAACATCTCCCCCTATCTCTGTAAATATACTGGGTTGCTTTTATTGTCAATTTGACACAACCAGGTTGGTAATTAAGTAAGGAGTATCTGGATCAAATTTGTCTGAAGGAGGGCTTAGCCCACTGTAGGTGGTATCAAACCTGGGCAAATGATTCTAAACTGTAGAAGAAAGTTCATGACCCACAGAGAGTGAGCTAGTAAGCTTCATTCTCCAAGGTTTCTGCTTCAAGCCTGACTGACCTTGAGTTCCTGCCATGGCCTCCCTAGATTATGGACTATGTCCTTTTCAATGAAATAAATTCTTCATTGCCCAGTTTTTGTATGTTTGTATGTTTGTTTGTTTTGCTCATGGTTTTTATTACAGCTACAGAAACCAAACTAGAACAATAAGTAAACTCAACAAACTTATTTGCTTCCTAGGTTGAGCAGATGTTCACATCTCCCCAAAGGAATAAAATTTTACAGCACACCAGCGGAGATAGGGAACCCTGGTACCTAATTTACCCCACCTCTCCTGTCTTCAGGGCTTCTTTCCACCTATTCTCCAAAAGCTCAGCAGGTTTGAAATGCCTACCCTCCTAGGGGCTTTCTCCGTGCAACTATTGTTTATCAGATTTGTTTTCCTTCCTCCCTATTGTTTGTTTTCCTGATTGCTGGAATTTGTTTGCTCAGTGTTACTGGTTGAAGCCAGTTCAATAGAGAACTGGTGTACTCCCATTTCCATTTTTTTCATCCAAAGAATTGAAATGTGTCTGGGCTCAGCTGTCTCAATTTTAGAAGAGAAATGGAATTATTCTTAATTATAGATCTACATATGAGTTTAAAAAGACAGAGTGTTAAGTACCAGTGTCACACAAACTTCTTCCCAAATATTCTGTGCATCTTTCAATTTCCCAGACTCATCTGGACTTCAATTGGTGCCATTGAGGAAATTCCAGCACTGAAACCCAAGTGTCAGAAAGTGTTGGTTTGGAACAGGGAAGTTAAAGGGCATCTCATCCGTGAGTCTTCCCCTTCACCAGAGTTTCATGATAACCAGAATCATATGTGACAGTTAATATTGGTTGTAAACACGTCAGGGTAGAGAATCAACAACAACAACAGTTTCAGGGTATATCTGTGAAGGATTTTCTAGACTGGGTTGAGATGGGATGATACATGCCAGCGGTGGGAGGCACGCTTCCATGAGCTGGCATCCTGAACTGAGTGTAAAGCAGACAGCCTGTGGTTAGGTACCAGCTTTCCCCTTTCTCTGCTTCCTGACTGGACGCCATGTGACCAGCAGCCTCATGTTCTGGCTGCCATGTCTTCCCTGCCATGGTGATCTGTAACCCTGAACTGGAAAGAAGCTCTTACTTCCTTACATTGCTGTGGTCAGGCTTTTTACCTGAACACATGGACAGTCACTTACACACTCTGTCCATATGGCCATACTTTAAGAGGGAAGATGCCTTCTGTGCTCCAACTGCAGTCTGAAAAACAGATTGTTGTGCTTAAACTTGAGATTTTGGAAGCTTATAGCATGAACAATTTGTGTTCAGTCTTTAAACTAATTAGACTAGCATTACAAAGTGAATTGCCACTACGTAAAGTATAAGAGAGACGAACATATGCATAATTATGTGTGGCTGGCCTGGAATAGAGCTTCCTGGAAGAGGAGAGGAGCTGGCCTGGAATAGTGCTTCATGGTGAGGGGAAGGAGGTAGCCTGGAATAGTGCTTCCTGATGAGGGTAGGAGTTATATGTTAAGAGTTGGGATGATGGAGACCCATATTCTCCAGTGCAGAATACTGAAACTATTCATATGAAGGTTAAGCATTTATTTAGTGATCAAATAGCTTAAAGGAAGATCTGGAGAAGTCAGAACATGCAAAGAATAGAAGTTGGGGGGGGGCTTTTCCAATTTAGGAGCACTGAATTTTTCTTTAAAGTTATACAAAGTAAACAGGGTTGATAAAAACCTTGAGGCACTATGTGCGGTTCAGCAAAACCCCACGAAGCCATCTCCACAGCCCGTCAAGAATAGTTTTCTGTTGTGAGTAGCTAATGTTGACTTTCTTGATCAATTTCAAGGAAAATAAACAGCACTAATATTCCAATTCATCAAACAGCATTTTCTATAATATTGACAGAAGTCGACAAGCACATGTGTAGAATAACAAAATGAGGATGAACCACCAAAGGAAAGGAAGGAGCAGGTGTGTTTATCAGCTTTTAGCATCTTCTTTGTTTTCATTGCTGAGTTCACATGAGCCAAACACAGCTCCAAAGCTTGGCTGCAACCACAACACCCAAAAAGTGTATTTTGAATATGTTAATCTAATATACAATATGATATATTACCTAAAAAATCTGTTTTCTTTTTAGTTGACTACAAAATTCTTTTGCTGGGTGGTGGTGGCACATCCTTTAATCCCAGCACTTGGGAGGCAGATGCAGGTAAATTTCTAAGTTTGATACCAGCCTAGAAAATAGAACAAGTTCCAGGACAGCCAGGGCTACATAGAGAAACCTTATCTCAAAAACAAAGAAGCAAACAAACATAAATTTACAATTCTCTCATTTACTCATTTCTTACAGTTGATCACTATCCTGAAAAAGGCTGAGAGAAAAATCAAACAATATCAAAATGACTTTGTCAGATGGAAAATAAACCAATTTCTGAAACGATCTGTCTTTGTCGTATAATCAAACTCCCACAGCTGGAAATGATGTCTCCCCACACAGGGGCCATGGCCTCTGCCCAACACACCACCCGCTGTCCACCTGTGCATGCAACTCACCTACTTACAGGTATCAGTCTGAAATCTGAGAGAGGAAATGTCTTTATCAACAACAACGTAACCCAGAATCTGGAGTGATGGCTCAATCACTAAAGTGCCTTTCTTCACATGAGGATATGAGGTGGACCCCCAGAACACATATGAGAAAGTAAGACATGGTGACCCTCCCTTTTACTCCACTGCTGCAGAGGCAGAGACAGGTGAGGCCCTGGGGCACCCTGGTCTGCACACCACAATGTACATGGAGAACCCCGGGATACTGAGAGTCCTCAAAAGACAGAGAATGTTCGATCGTGTTGTAAAAAAGGATGCATCTAGGTTCAAATTGGAGTGATAGTAACAGAGAACTAACTTGCTGATTATAAGAAAATAAACAGGCTTTTCTAATTATTTCATTCCACTTTTAAAAAAATGCCTAAGACTTGCCCACAGCAAGGTGTAAAGTACCTGACAAATGAAACCTATGTTGCTTCTGAATTTGCCACACACACAAGTAACTTAAAGGGATATACTAGTTGAGAGAAGGGAGAGAAAGAGGAGGCAAAAGGAGAGCAAAAAAAAGGAAGGAAAGGAGAGAGAGAGAGAGAGAGAGAGAGAGAGAGAGAGAGAGAGAGAGAGGCAGAGACAGAGAGACAGAGAGAACTGCAGTAGATATCTTCAGTTCTGGTCTTTAGTTCTATGGAATATAACAGAACATTTCCAAACATTACAGTCAGGGAATGTTTCATCATGTTGTGAACACAGATTCATCCCAGTCCACATTGAATGATAGTAAGAGTGAGACAAAAATAAATAGGCTTTCCAATTATTTCAATCCACTGCAAAAATGTCTAAGGGCTGCCCACAGCAATTAGCTTCAAATGCTTTCAAATCTTGCAAGCGTTGGCTCTGTTTTGGCCTCTAATAATCTCCATGCTCCTTTCTAGTATCCCCGTCTCTTCTCACACAGCAGGTACAATATTTTCTTCTCGTTTTTGGGATACCACATCCAACTTACTCCTTCTCTTGGACATCATTCTTACTGTCTGGTCTACCTTTCCTCTGCTATGGAAGAAAGCTGAGCACTCAACTGTGCTGCAGTCTGTGGCAGTTGGTGTTAATTGTCAAGTTGATGAAATCCAGCATCATCTGAGAGATGGGACTCTGGACATGCTTCTAGGGGATCATCTTGATTTTGTTATTTGCTGTCTGGAGGCTGATGGTGGTTTACATAGGAACGGCTGCCTAGGCTCATATATTTAAATACTTGATCATTAGGCATTCGAGATACTATTTGAGGGATTAGGATCTGTGGCCTTGTTGGAGGAAGTCAGTCACTAGGATGGGCTTTGTAGCTTCAAAAGCTCAAACCAGGCCCAGTGTCTCTCGTTTCCTGTTGCCTAAAGATCCAGATATAGGACTCTGAATTACTTCTCCAGCACAATGCATGCCTGCACGCCTCCATGCCTTCCACCATGATGACAACTAACTAAGCCTCTGACACTGTAAGCAAGTTTCAGTTAAATGCTTTCCTTTGTAAGAGCTGCCATGGTCATGATGTCTCTTCACAACAATAAAACGCTGACTAAAACAGGCTTTATCTTAATTGTGTTCTGGACCATTTCCTGAACTGGGCATCCTGGGATGTTTAAAATGGAAAGTGAGCTGAACACTAGCCTTTATCCATCTCTGTACTTCCTGATGACAGATGTGATGTGAGCAGCTCCTGTAGGCTCCTGTTGTCTAGACTTCCCCACTGTGATGATGGTTCCCCACTGGAACCATGAGCCAAAATATGCCCTTCTTTCTTAAGCTGCCACTGTCAGAGAATTTTATTGTAGCAGGAGAAAAGGAAACGGAGACAAATCTGCACAGCATTTCTGAGAGACCTATCCCAACCCCTTAATATATACCTAACTCAGGTGCAAGCATTTATGTGAAACACTACCTGGTTGTATTTATTTCATTACAGTGACATTGTTTAAATACTTTCTTGTTATTTTATTTATTGTAACTTTGCTTAGCAATTGTGCCCAAAGCCTTGCTCCTGGGGAATCATTTGTGTTCAAATATGTATAATAAGATATTATTAAAAATGTTTTGAATGGATATACTAACTGAGATAATAGTAAATTGGCCGCCTTTCCTTCAAAAATGCAGCTGAGAGCAAAGAGAGCATCACCATCAGGATGAAGATGACATAGCCCACTCTTCTCATTATTGAATTGTTATCATATGTATGTGTTTGTAATTTATGTATAAACTCATTTACAGGTATATCTTTGTGGGTGCATTTGTGAAATCCATCCAGAGTGTTAAAGCCCCACTGTTAAGCACCCAGAAATACCTTCTGTGCCAACGGCCTGCAGGAACCTCAGTAGAACAAAGGCAGCTGTTTAGGATAATTCACACACACACACACACACACACACACACACACACACACACACACACATTTAGTTATTGTGTCCAAAAGCCTTGTGTGTTAGTTATCACCAAAAAACTCTTAAAAGGGCATCTATGTCTTCTTTACCTTGAGAGCTACACCATCGTGCACAAAGCCTCAGACATGGCAAAGATCCAAGATCTGCCTTAGTTTAAAAATATAATTGACTGAGCAAAAAATAGAATTATGAGACAATAATTTTCACAGGTACCCTTCAGATAATTTGCTGAACATTATCCTTCTACAAAGCCCTATTGCTCTTATTCTTTTAGTTATTTAAAGCCTATTAACTTTTTTCTAAATTATGCATTAGATTTTTTATTACTATTATTCCCTAATATATTCAGAAAGTACCGTTCAAAAGACTTCAGTGCAATTTGTTTTTTTTTTTAAATATAAGATTAGAAGTTCCTCTATTTGGATTAGCCATAGATAGCAAGTTATCAGGACAGCATACAGACAGGGACATATTTAGCAGCAAGTATAGTTCAAGAAGTGATACTTGCTGAGCATGGAGTATAGGGATGGAGAAAATGAAAGGCCTTCTTATATAACACAGGGTGGTTATTTCTAAGCATAAGAATTTTTTTTTTAAATAAGTGCCATGTTGGCCTAAACCATGTGATTTCCCTTCCTCACCTTTCTGATTATTGAGGTGAAAGACAGGGCTAGCACAGCTAGTAGTTTTAGAAAATTTTTATTTGCTAAGTGAGATATTGACTTTATTTTAATGGTGAGATTTAGAGTAATGAAGTCAATTTTAAAAACACAATTATTTCTAAGAGGGAGCTGGGGAGATGGCTTGGTAGAGGAAGGGCTTGCCAGGCAAGCATGGCAACCTGAGTTGATCCAGAGGACTCATGGCATAGGAGGTCCTTTGTTTTTCTGCTGCTTTCATTGGTTAATGAATAAAGAAACTGCTTTGGCCTTTAGATAGGACAGAATTTAGGTAGGCAGGGAAAACAGAACTGAATGCTGGGAGGAAGAAAACAGTCAGAGGAGATGCCATGGATCTTCTGCCTGAGATGGACACCAGTTAGAATTTTACCCTGTAAGCCACTGGCACATGGCAATACACAGATTAACGGAGGTTGGTTAAATTAATATGTAAAAGTTAGCCAATAAGAAGTTAGAGCTAATTGGCCAAGCAGTTTTTAATTAATATAGTTTCTGTGTGGTTATTTCAGGGCTAAGCTAACCAGGCGGCTGGGACAAACAAGTGGGCCCTCCTTGCAATAGACTCAAGTTAAAAACTGAGGGCTGCTGTGTGTGTCTTTGATTTCAGGGCTTGGAGTCAGAAGAGAGAAGGGTCCCTGGGGCTCTCTGGCTAGTGAGTTTAGGAGACCCAGCAATGCAAGCACAGTGCAAAAACTGTCTCAAAAGTAAGAGCGATTTTGACTGATGAAGACTTTCTACAATGACTTCTGGCCTGGACACACATGTAGCCACACTTTCATGCATCTTTACACACATCTACTCATAGAAATATGTGAATACACACACACACACACACACACACACACACACACACACACACACACACTGAATTAAGTCAGTTAACTTTCTTTAATCAAAATCCCCAAAGGAGTAAAATGAAAGAAAAAGCTATTCATTGCAGCTTGTGGTCTCAGAGATCTCTGTCAGTGGTGTGTCAGCTCCATTTTCTTGGATCCTAGTTGAAGCTGACCATACAGTGTTCAGGCACATATATAAGAGGCTGGTCACCTCAAGGCGGATAGGAAGCAGCAGAAAGAACTGGACATATGTCAGTGATCTGCTTTCCTCCGAAAAGGCCCTGCGTTTTAAACTTTTTACTTTCAAAATAGTACTACTAAATGGAAACTCTGCCTTTTACCAGTGGGCATGTGAGGGACACAGCATATTTGGATCACAATTAGCCACCACCTTGAAAGAAAATTTCTAAAAATTAAACTACACATATTTATTTGTATAAGTGTGGAAGGAGGAGTGACACCCATATGCCATCAGAGGATAACTTGCAAGAGTTGGCTCTCTTTCTTTTACTATGTGCTCCAGGAATTGAACTCTGGTGGTCAAGCTTGGAGGCAAGTGCCTATAATCTCCCGCGTTATTCACTGTCCTGAAATAATAACTCTTTTAAGATCTAACTACAGATTATTTGAGAATTCGGAATCAAACAAGCAAAACATTTGTTTTACTTACTACTTACTCAGATCAGTGTGTTAGTTCTGCCATGCCTCATTGCTGATCTTAAAAACTGTAGAGAATTTTCTTCAGAGGAGAACTCCAAAATCTCTGTGATGGGTGTGACCTGAAGTTTTTCACTTGATTAAATATGACAAATAGTTTTCTGAGTTGTGAAGGTTGCTGGCAAATTCAAAGAAGACACAAACTAAGGGTATCCTCAGTCTTGAATGGTTGTAATAATGTTTCAAACATTTAAGCCCATGTTATTTCTAGATGCACTATTTTTGCCTCTTTTCACAATCTCTCTCTCCCTTCAATTAATATTTTTACACAACAAAACTGTCAAATAGATTGCCTCTAAGATTTGCTCACAGGTTTTATTAAATTTAGATTTATGCAAAATCATAGGATTCACTGATTTCATTCCCCCACGATTCAGAATATGAATTTATCTAATTAGGAAATAAGAGCTACGTGAAAATATTCTCCCCAGGAGACAAGAGATTCCAGCATGTAATCAGAGATTTTAGCGATTAAATTTGGGAATATTTAAGTGTTCATATTTTAATTTTGTTCAGTACTACCAGTGCTTTTGTTGGAATGCATTTTAATATGTTCATTTTTTGCTTTATTTTTCAATAGTTGTAATTTTCCAAAACAAAAAAACTACAGTCTTTTTCTGGCTCAACATTTGCTGGATAATTTGAAAGAAATAATTTTTTGAGGAGGTTTGAAGATACTGGGAAACATTCCCAATTTAAGACTGAATGCTAAGATAAAATTATGTAAACCACCCTAAAAAGGAAATTATGCAAACTATATATACATATTCTTCACACTGATGCATGCCTGCAAATGTGTTGTAGCTTCCATTGATAACCTACACTGTCCACCCTACCATTGTGCTTGGTTCTTAAGGCTTAATGGAGACCATCCTTATCATTATAACTAATAGTGCCTTGTTTTTAATGCCAATATTTAGGTTAATTTTTTTCTAAATGACTTTAAAGCAGTATATTATATTTCAACACTGAAAAACATGGCTGGCAAGGAAGAATAGTTCAGATGATGACATTGTTGTGGTCCCCACATGTGGATAGCCTACGGGTATTCCAGGGAGACAAATTCTGAGTTTAGGACTATCAATTTACATTACCTCTATTTGCTCTCTAAAAAGGATATTGTGACAGGAAGTTTGGCCTATCTGTTGAAGGATCGTTTCAAATTATACAAGACCAACTTTCTAGGTGACACCTCCTGTGTGTCTATGGGACAGCAGAGAAGAAATGAAAAGTCTTTCCATCGTGGCACTTGAGGCTCTCTTATAGTCATGCATGAGTAGAACAGAGAAGATCTTGAATGTCACCAGCAGGTATCTATGGCCTCCAGAATTACGAATGCTTATAATAACTATCATTTTGAGGGAGGGCCTTATGTATTGTAGGCTGATCTCAAACTTGCTATGTAGCCAGGATAACCTTGAACTCATAATCCTCCTATATCTATTTCCCAAATGCTGAGGTTACAGGAATGGCCCACCACTCTGCTTTGGAGATGCTCAGGATGGAACCCAGTGCTCCGTGGAAGGTAGATAATGACTCTACTGAATGAGTTACATCCCTAGCCAATAGCTCTAAAAAATTGCTCTCTATAGTTTCCAGATGAAAAATATAATATTTTTACACATATAAAATAAATGTGCAATTGCTTATACTTAAATGATTAATAATGTCCAGTATTTGTAAGTGTTTATGTGTTTTACTGGTAAAAAAAAAAAGGTTAAAACGTGTATAAATATGTGTGATTACATATTTTAAAAAATATAGAATTAATAAAATTGAAAGGGGAAAAACACCAAATGTTAATAGTAATCACAGATAGTAGTGACAGACTCAAAATGAAAATGCTTATTATCTCTTATCAATTTTTCAATAATGTATAAAAGCGCAAACAATTTTCAGAGCCTTTAGCAGAAAGTAAAAGATACCAGCAAAGAAAAAAATTCAGTATAACATTCACAATGATTTACAACTTTTTTTTTGGTCTTGTGTTGTCCAACACTCGGAACCTAAGAGACTGGCATCCCTTCTCCTAAATGAATGAACAAAGGTGCTTATTAGACTTTTCTTTTATCTCCATTTGTTGAATATTATGGATCTTGGAATACTCAATATGCAAAAGGAGGTATTTGGAGAGTGGGAATGGAGTCTGAACATAAAATCCATTCATGATTTTATGTGCAATTGAAAGACTATTCCACTTAACATATTACTGTTTGTATTTGCTTCTTATACAAATTAATATAGACTTTTCCTCTCCTCTCTCCACCCTCCACCTCCAGTCAATGTGTGTGTGTGTGTGTGTGTGTGTGTGTGCGAGTATATGTACACGTGTGTGTGTGTGTGCGTGTGTGTGTGCACATGTGTGTGCATGTACATAGAGGTGAGAGGTCAGTGTCAGACATTGTCCCCATCACTCTCGACCTATTTATCTGGCCTTGGAATTGGCTGATTGTGCTAAATGAAGAAAGCAGAGCCCTGGTTGGAAGAATCCTCAGTCTCCCTTAGAATACCCAATGTGGGTATTCTAAGGAGTTCTCTTGGCTCTGTCTCTGTGGCACTGGGGTTGTGGGCTTGCACATTTTAAACTTGGGTTCTAAGGCTCAAACTCCGGTCCTTACACTTGTAGAACGTCGCTGAATGAGCTGTCTGCCCAGCTCAGATGTGGAGTCCTGTATGGTAGTTCTCCAAATGTTTTGGAGCCTGGATTGTTTCAGACTGTCAGATTTGTGATGCTTGGTTTGAGCAGTTTGATTTCTACACAAACACTTTAGGGAAAGCCTGGAATGACTTTCAGGGGTATGGAGACCGCAGCTCACTGTGGCTAGTGAGTGGTAGAAAGAATTGAATGTATTTTTAAGAAAAAAAAAAACTTTTATCTGGATACCATCACTATGTGATCAGGACATGCCTGTTAAGTCAGTTATGGATGGTGAAGCAGTCAGCATTACAACTACTGTGAGAAACACTGTGACCAAAGCAACTTGGGGAGGAAGAGTTTCTTTGACTCACAATTCTTCACCAAAGGAAGTCAGGTCAGGAACTCAAACACAGCAGGAACACAGAGGCAGGAGCTGATGCAGAGGCCATGGAGAAATGCTGCTCACTTTGCTCCTCGTGACTTTCTCAGTCTGCTTTCTTATAGACCCTAGGACCTCCAGACAAGGCTAGCACTAGACACCATGGGCTGGGTCTTCCTACATCAATCAATAATTAAGAAATTGCCCTACAGGTTTGCCCACAGCCCAGTCTCATAGAGGCTTTTTTTTCAATTGAGGTTTTCTTCTCTCCATGAACCCTAGCTTATGTCAAGTTGACATAAAACTAGCCAGCACAGATGGGGCAGTTCCCATTTTATATAAAAAGAAACTGGGGTAAAGATAGACCAGTGCCTATTAAATGAGAACATTCACTGTAGGCCCTCAGTAAACACGATGAACACTTGTGAAGGAGAATCGAGAGTGAGTCCCCAAATCCTGCTTCAAATAGCCCCGAGGCCTCATTAGCACCAGAATACCATTTTTCTGAAGGTGATATTTCATTCCTGCGTCCAATTTCAAAGATCCATGTGTAGAGTATATTGGGACCATGGATCTTTGATAACAGCTTTGCAGTCAAGATGTAGACTGAACTGATTTCCCTTTCCTCTGGCAGATGAAGGTGGAATGTAATAGCAGTGATAACTTACCTAGTCATTCCGAGCTCTGTGAACTGGGGAAAGTGCACTAAGCAGCTCGATGCCGTTTGAATATGGCATTCTGTTAGCTCTTTGGCTTCAAGGACTAGAACACGGGAAGAAGGCACATTAAGTTGAACATGATCAGAAGTTTGTCCTCACACTGGTTATTCTAAGGGAGACTAAGGATTCTTCCAGCCAGGGCTCTGCTTTCCAAGAGAGCACTGAGGAAAAACATTACTAGAGTTCTCTGTAATTAGACTGTATACATGTATAGAAAGTTTCTGAAAAGCCCAGGGATTTTTTTATGCTAGTAGAGAAACGATATGCTTTATGTTTCTTGTAGAATTTTTGAATGATAAATAGAGGCTGGAGAGATGGCACAGTTAGGAAAGTCTTTGTCTTTAAAGCAAGGGGACATGAGTTGGGTATCCAGAACCCATGGAAAGAAAAAAAGCTGAGCGCAAAAGTGCGTGCTTGTAATTCCAGTACTGGGATGGGAGAGAGTGACAGATTCCTGGGCTTCACTGGTCCTACAGTCTGGTCTACTGGGCATCTTTAAGGCCAATGGGAATCTCAGTTTTAAAAACAAAACCAGAGGAATGACCTCCAAGATTACTGTTGGTCTTTAGGTGTGAATGTGCTTGCATGTGTCCCACATACACACAGAGACACACAAACAGCCTTGTACACATGTAAACAAACACACCACATACATTCAACACACCACATACAATGAAGTTTTTCTTTGTTCCATTCTACACAGATCCAAGGTTGGTGTTAGAACTCATCCCGCATTTCTCTTCCACCTTATTCACCGAGGCAGGATCTTTCACTCAAACCCCGATGTTACTGTTATGGGACATCCCGCTAGCCAGCTTGTTCAGTGGATCCCCAGGCTCCACCTTTTGGACTGGAAAGAACACAGCTGGCATTTATAGCAGTTCGGTGTGTCCACACTGAGAAACCTATCCAGCCTTACTGAACAAGTCATGTAAATCAGACAGAAAATACCCTCATCATCTTATTGGTCATAAAGAAATCATTTATAGAAAAAAAATACATACATGGGAGGAACATCTTAAAGTCTTTATTACTGTCTAAGAGAGTATGAATACTTTACAATGTTATGATGGCTTTTTAAGGCAGAAAAATAATCAACAGTGTTACCCCACTGAGAAGTACAATTACAACTCCTAGTAATCCATGGCCATCGGTTCAATAGTGGCGTGGCTGCAATGGGAGTGACGAAAAACTTTCTGATTTAACTTAAATCTTCTCCACAGTGTTTCACTGTTAACTGGGACAAGCGCTCATGAGTGAATAGATCTTAGGCCCTAGAGGAGAACCTAGTAACATTACCCTATTAAATAGACTTAGTATTAAACTGCGCACTAAGTCCTTGTCTTTATACCCATAGATTAGATCTCTCAATCCTCATCAGAGAAGCTTCTTTTTGAATTAGATGACAACTAGCAGAGACCCACAACTGATTAGTGCTCAGATAATAACAGATTGTGAAGTGTTCAGCCCTAAATCAGACATTTGTATTATACTCCCTCCTCATTTCTCTCCAAGGGCTCAGAGATCAACACAGGAGTCAGAGGTGGTGGGTGACTGCAGCAAAAGAGTGTTTTGTGTTTACAGAGTAGATGTCGTACACATGAACTCACAGTTTCTGCATGCGTAAGGCTTGCACAAGATCCCCTGGACAAATCTCAGCTTCTATGGAAGACATAGTGGCAAAAATCACACCACTATCTAAGGAGCTCTTGCATATTGATGGCTGCTTAAAGTGAAAGAATCACTTTCCTTTGGGGATGCAGGTCTTCTGGAGGCAACTCATGCTCCAAGAGATGTCCTCATACCTATGCATATAGGGATAGCACTATTTGGCCTCAGTGAGGGGTTTTTGTTTGTTTGCTTTTGTTTTGATTTTTTTTATCACATGATATTTTTGAGGTCAAAGTGGTGAAGGTGATGTGCATGAGTTGGAAGAGAGACAATGGGGATAAATTTTATCAAAATGTATGCATGTATGAAATTCTCAATTGATTTTTTCAAAGGCCCAAAACTGTGCAATTTCAGTCTATACCAAAGAGGCAGTGTTGCAACATGCAGACTGAATGTGTCCAAATTGTAGATATGCTCTGAGAGGGTTTTCTCCTTTCTTCATCTCTCAAATGGAGATGGCACATCTATTCCATGGGATCTTAGTAACATCTAAAATTGTACATCCTGCAGACATTGTCTTGCTCACCAGTAGAAGATCCTATATGGGTTATAGGTTAGATAGGATGTATTTTGCTATTTTATGCTTCTCATATAACTAAATGTAGTATTTCGTACCCAATCAATAGTACTCTAATATTATAAGAACTGATGAGGAGTTTGTGTTCATAAACTTTTAGCTTTCCATAGCCCTTAAACATATTCTTGTAACTGGTCATGACGTTCGTCCATGTGAAACAAATTATCTCTCTATTATCAACACTTTATAGAAGATAAGAATGCTCACATGTTTTTTCCTCTAATTGATTCCTAGCAATATTTTGTCTTTCTATTTTATTAAAAAAAAAACAATCTCTTTTTAATCAATTTTGTGCCTGTTAACTTTGGTTCCCTGACAGAAATGTAAATTTTTGTGAAATAATTTCAGAAGATGATAAAGAGATCAAAATAACTTATACAAGCTTAAAGACTGGAATACCAAAGTCCAATACAACACAACAGACACAGTGCGAACAGGGAATATTGTTTTCAGAAGATGAACCATTGCTGTCATTAGATACCTAACCAGTCACAATGACCCTGTGTTGGTGGATTCAAGAAAGTGTTATGGTTAACTGGAAAACTAAATTTGAAGTACCCCGTGTTGTAATTTAGAACAAGCAGCGTGTGAGAGAATGACGCCATGCAACAGAGTTCACATGGAGGGGTCTTTATTAGGTGAAAAGGAACATAAAAAGAGGGAAGGGAGGGAAGGAAGGAAGGGAAGGGAAAGGAAGGGAAGAGAAGGGGGCAGGGGAGGGGAGCTTGGCCTCTGGGGATAGGAGCAGCAGAAGAGAAGAAAGAGGCAGAGAAAGAAGCAGGGGCGGGGGAGAAGGAGAGAGAGAAGAGATGGTAGGTGGGCAGGGCTCTTTTTTTAAATTTATTTATTTATTAAAGATTTCTGTCTCTTCCCAGCCACCGCCTCCTATTTCCCTCCCCCTCCCCCAATTAAGTCCCCCCCCTTCTCAGTCCGAAAAGCAATCAGGGTTCCCTGTCCTGTGGGAAGTCCAAGGAACCCCCACCTCCATCCAGGTCTAGCAAGTTGAGCATCCAAACTGCTTAGGCTCCCACAAAGCCAGTGCATGCAGTAGGATCAGAAACCCATTGCCATTGTTTCTAGCCATAAACAAAGGACATTGAGCCTATAATTAGTGATCCTAGAGAAGCTAAATAAGGAGAACCCAAAGAAAAACATATAAGCATCCTCCTGAATATTAACCTTCATCAGGCGATGAAAGGAGACAGAGACAGAGACTCACATTGGAGCACCGGACAGAAATCTCAAGGCAGGGCTCTTTTAAAAGGGAACCTAGTGAACATGCTGCAGGGGGTGCTCTAGTGGCTAAAGCTGAGCACAGAGCCTATCAGAACCCCAAGGGAAAGCCAGTACAAATGTCTGAAAACTCACACCCCAAATCTGATGATTTTGTAGAAGAAGATCCTAAGAAGACATCCAAAAAGGATTACTTTTTATCCTAGACTTAGCTAATTAGAGTGATTCATTTATTTGTTTTTCAAAAAATATTCATTGAATGTATATTTCCTAGGCCATATTCTTTGATGGCATGCTGCTCTAGCAGACACAACTTCTAATGTCCTACAGTCTACATCCAGAAGAGGGAGTATGGACAAGATGTACAGATTTCTAATTTATTTCAGAAGAGGTTTAGATTGACAGCTCCTATACTAGGCACTGGTTTAATTCCTAGTGATTGAATGAATGGAGGCGAAAGGCCTGCCTACATGGCAATTTTGCTCTTTTTTTTTGTAAATTGACTTTAAATTTGCATATATGTTTATAAATATCTTGTGTGTTATATGTGTGCTTGTATGTTCATGTGTAGTCATATGCATGCGAGTGAATATGGAAGTCAAATTTCATTGTCAAGTGTCTTTCTCAGTTGGTGTCCACATTACTTGTTGGCACCAGGTCTCTTGGTGAACCTGCAGCTCATCAATGCAGTGATGCTGTCTGGCCAGCAAGCCCAGGGTTCCTCTTGTCTCCCTGGCACTAGTGTTGCAGTACTGAAACAAGATAGTTGTAGCTCCCTTTAGATGCCTTTTAGATGTTCGTTTTGTGAGACAGAGGCTCATGTCGCCAAGACAGGGCTCATATTTCCTCTACAGCTCCCTGTGACCTTATGCTCCTGATCCTCTTGCTTCTATCAACCAAATTGCTGGGATCAGAAGTCAGCCTTCATGCTCAGTTCAGGAGGTGCTGGAAATGGTACATAAAGTTTCGTGCTAAGTCAACACTCTACCAAATGAATTACATATCCAGTCCTAATTGTTTTTAATTAAACTATTTTTTTCAAAGTCCATGACACCATATACAACGACTTACTGGCAACTGAGTAAATCTGGGAGAGGGAATGGTGGTCCTCCCAGGGAAGAGCACACCAACTGGTTGTCCAGCGTCAGACTGTTAGTCCTGAAAGCACACATATCAGTAACATTATACAAACTTAATTGATTGTATATATACATACATACATATCATATACATGTATATATATTCAATAATAATTGATGGGAAAAGATGAAGGGATATATGGGATTTTTTGGAAGAATGAAGAAAGGAAAATGTTACAATTAAACTATAATCTAAAATATAAACAATAAAAATAAATTAAAATATGTTTTTCCAAATTAGTGTTACTAATGTAACTGTAAACACGTAAAATCTGAGTGTACCTTGTAACATGCAAACAAGACAGAGACACTAGATGAAACAGTGAGAACTGTGAACCAATAGACCTTATCTCAGGTTCTGGCTTAGAAGGGTTCCTTTGTAAACCTGTGATAAATCAGAAGATAGAGTCAACATAATGATTAGACCCATTTATGAGTGGTTCAGTGAGCAGACACACTGACTACTCCATGGATGGAGTCAAATCTTGTTAACATTGCATCATTATTCAGGTTTCCATTTGTTTTTAAGGCTTAAAAGCACAGGGTGGTGGTGGCACATGGCATTAATCCCAACACTCAGGAGGCAGAGGCAGGCTGATCTCTGAGTTTAAGGCCAGCTTGTCTACAGAGCAAGTTCTAGGACAGCCAATGATGCACAGAGAAGCCCCAACTTTAAAAGACAAATCAAGGAAACAAAGCAAACAAAAACAAAAATCAGTGAGGCAGTGGTCACCACAAAGAATTCAGGCACAAAGCAGAGCATTAGAAAGTAAGACAGAGACTGGGTAAATCAGAACTTTGCAGGAAATTTCTAACTCTTGAGAATCACCATCATCCACACCCAGTCCCCCCCCAACCAGAATCCTCTCTGCCCCCTACAGGGTGCAGCTGTAAGAAGGCAAAGACCCTCAGCTTAGATTGTCTTCTACTTCACCGGGACAAGGGTGGTACTCAACAGGCAAACATGTGGAGGCTGTTATTTCACTGCCCATGTTGTGGGGTAGGGATCTCCAGTGAGGAGGATGCTGTGGTCTTCCATGTGCACAGGAACTGGACAGGAATGCTTTCCTGGTGAGAATGCCTTGTGTCCTGAGAGTGGATGAAGCTTCCACCCCTCACAGTTAGCTATGCTCTCTGTGTGTTGCTGACCTTGAAACTCGTCCTCAGCACAGTAAAAGTTAAAGAAAGTCTCACCACGAACCTGCGACCTGGATTAATTACATGCCACCCCAATGACATCTAATCGAGTATTTTGGATGAACCTCAAGCTTTCTTAGGGCTCGCTGGGTCTGTTAAGGGAACAACTGTGTAGAAAAAGGATACCAGATTTCTCCCGGGAGAGCAATAAGCTGGAGGAGGTGGCCAAACTGGTACACTAAGAGAAGAGAGGTGGTTTGGGGGCCTTGTCACTGTGAGCGCAATGGGGGCATGAGTAGAGCATGATGAGGGCCTTTAGAGAAGTGGAGACGCTGAAACTCAACTGCAGTTTGACGTGTAGCATCTTCCGCCAGGAACAGGAGATTTGAAGAGTACTACTGCAAAACCCTGGTGCCAGCTCTTTCAAACATCCAAATTGCCAGACATGGGGGGAGGGGCCTGAAGCAGGCTTTGTAACCAGGAAGTTTACACGCAGAACCTGTGCTGATGTAAATTGGTGCAATTTTCCAAGTAATTCCAGGCGCCAGGGAATTTAGGCCTAACCTCTCCAGCGGAAATGTGAAGTCATTCATGCTCTCAGAGCTGAGCCTGAGCAGGACGGAGTAAACAGGCTGGCCCTGAGAAGGCTTGAATCTGTGGGGAAAGAGGGAGATGGTGCTGAGGGAAAGGCCAATGTGATCAAGAGCCAGGAAGACCTAAGATGAATCCCAGAACCACCAATTAGGTAGCTTTAGGACTCAGGGGAAATCATATAACCTCTGTGGTTTGGTTTTCCCATATGTAAAAATGGAGATTAAAAATATCCAATTTAGAGAGTTACCATGAATACTTTAAGGCTATCTAGTGAAAGCTCCAGCAAATTGCTGTGTAATCAGTAAATAATTAGCATTGTCATAACACACAATTAATAATATAACTATGTATAATATATAGATACATAGATATGTGCATAATTGTATACGTGTGTTCAAATGTATATACAGATACCCATGTGCATTGGAATGTGGTTTTGTGGGATTCCCCTCTGTATGTTATGAATATGTTTTATTACCATTGGTTAATAAAGAAGCTGTTTTGGCCTATGGCAGGGCAGAATATACACATACTGGAAGAGATACAGAAAGATAGTAGGCAGAGTCAGGACACTCCATGTAGCTGTCAAAGGAGACAGACACTGGAAAAGTATTGGTAGGCAACAGCATCATGGTGATACATAGATTAATAGAAATAGGTTAATTTAAAATGTAAGAGCTAGCTAGGAATACACCTAAGCTATTGGCCAAATTATAATTAATATAGTTTCTATGAGATTATTGGGGCCACGGCAGGCAGGAAATGTAAGCACAGTCTCTGCTTACAATGTGGAGGTGAGTGGACAACCTTGGATGTCATTTTTGAGGCACCAACCTTCTTAGATTTTTTGAGATGGAGTTTGCCACCAAAAAGAAACTTCATCAAATAAGTCTGGCCAGTAAGCCCCAGTGAAACTCTATCTTCAAATCCACAGAGCTGAGATCTGGCTTTTATTACATATATACATGTGTATGTATGTATATATATATATATATATGTATATACACACATATGTATATGATTCTTCTCTCATAAAACACATCCTGCCAACAGTTTCCCCTTCCTCTACTCCTCACAGCCTCCCCCGCCACCTCCCCTCTTCCCTAGATCCACTCCTCCTCTGTATCCTATTAGAAAAGAACAGGGCTCCAAGAGAAAACAACCAAACACAATAAATCAAAATACAGTAAGGTAGGAGCCCTTACACTGAACCTGGAAAAGGCAATTTAACAGCAGGGGAAGAGTCCCAAGAACAGCAGAAGAGTTAGAGACACACCACTCCTGTAATTAAGAGTCCCACAAAAATGCCAAGCTAATGGTCATCACATACACTTAGAGAGGATCTGGCCTTCTAAAAAGCAGATTTATTTTTAGTTTTAGTTGTATGACTCTGTGTGTGTGTATGTGTGATATCTCTGTCAGCACGTATATGTATACATGTATGTATGTATGCATGCATGTATGTGTCTCTATGTGTATATGTCACTTGTGTGTGGGAATCCACAGAGATCAGGAAAGAGTGTTGGTTCCCCTGGAGTGGGATTAAAGACAGTTGTGAGCTGCCTAACATGAGTGCTGGGAACCTAACTCAATCCCCTGTAATAGCATATTCTCTTATCTGCTGAGGCTATTTCCAGCATGCCTGGCTTTTAAACATGGGTTCTGGGAATTAAATTCAAGTGTGCACGTGTACCAACTGAGTCATCTCCCCAGGCAGTAATTTTAAAAAATCCTTCTAAATGTAATGATATGGGATTGAATGGAGTTTAGTAGAGATTGAACTCATTGTATTCCATAAGGTTCTAGAAATGGGACATGTGTTCCACAAACTGCATACTGGCATTGCACTAGATGGGCACCTGGAGACGGGAAATCCAGAAGGTTAGATACAATGCGGTTAGCAAACGGAGGCTGGCTCACAGTTTGTACGTTTCTACTCTCCTACTGTTTAGTGTATGTTTTATATAGCATACAGTCAATTTCATTCCAGAAGAAAACTCTATGAAAAATGAGCTCATCATGTGCCCCACACATTTCCATGAGTGCCAAACCGAGCTTCCAACAAGACCATAACTGATAAAAGTAATTATTCTAAAACTCTTGTGAAAGTGTATTACTTGAATAGTAGTAATAAAAGAAGACTGCAGCTTGGGGTATCAATATAATACAAAACCAGTGGCGGTCCCTGGTGGCAAAGGAAAGTAAAACCATACCTCTGAATTTACATTAGTACCCCATGGCTAACATAATTAAATAACAGCCAGGATTGAGAAGCCATAATCCCTGTGTCTTCTCACTTCTTGAGAGTATGGAGTTGTTTAGCCAGCCAGTGTAGCCTGCATGCAGAGTTCCAGGCTTGTAAGAAACATCATCACAATAAAAAACAAGAAGATGACATCTGAGGTTGTCCCCTGGCCACTGCATACATGGTCACATATGTGCACACATGGCCACATATACACGTGGACCTATGCTAATCTAACTAATTGGGGAGCTTAAAAACCCAGTGTGAGATCATATCTTTAAAAAAAAAAGGCTGGAAAGCATCCAACATTAACCTCTGGCCTCCACACACATACTTAAACATGCATGTGAACCTACACACATATGTATTCACAGAAACTAGCAGACATGACAGGAGCATGGGACACCAAATGGCATGCCTGGAATTGAGATCAACATTTGAGAATCTGTCTCAGAAAGTTCTGTAACATTGTCTGATCCGTGTTCATTCACCTGCTAAGGTGATGTCAATCGGATGGTGTTCACCATGGTGGAACGTTTGACTCTAAGAAGTCACCTTGAGTGCCCACAGTCACTCCATCTTTGGTTCCTCATTCCACCTCAGGGAAACTGGTTTTTCGGAGCCTCAGATTTCCTAACCGCAGAATGGGAAATAGTCTTACAGAGTCTGCTCTTCAAATTCCAATTAATCTGTATCTGATGTATGCCAAATATATATATATAGGTCAGGCATCCTAACATGCTGTCAGGAGTGATACAAAGAATGAATGAAAGAAACATTACCTTCTGCAGAAGTTCATAATTTAATTAATATTTTAATTGGATGCAGGATTAACTAGAAAATTCCAGGCATGACCAGTTCTGTAGAGGTAAACAATAGTGTGTGTGTGTCTGTGTGTGTGTGTCTGTGTGTATGTATGTTTGTGTGCTCTTGAGCATGTGTATACATGAGGAGGTTAGAGGGCAGTCTTGGGTGTCCTTCCTCAAGAACCACCTACTTCATTCATTGAGAAAGAGTCTCTAGTAGACTTTAGCTCACTAAGCAGGCTAGTAAGCCCTGGGAACTGCCTGTCTCTGCTTCCCCAGTGCTGGCATTTGTTAAATGTGCTCTGGCACTCCTGACTTTGCAAGTGGATTCTGGTAATCTAACTCAGGTCGTAATGTTTGTGTAGCAACTTCATTACTCACAGTGCTACCTCCAAGTCTATGTGTTGAGTCTTTTCATTGAGAGCATTAGCCGTGATTGCTGATTACAAAGATGAATGAGGGTATAACTCTAGGCAGTTATATCATGTTATCTCATCCATTGTTTACTGAACACCAGAACTGCAGGATCCTCTATTATTCCCATTTTAGAATTAATTTTATAAAGGCTTATTAATCTAGATTTTAAATTCAAGGCATACATCTGCTACACCAGAAGAGTGGACTACAAACACAAGTTCATCTTATTTCAAAGCCTTTTGCTTTGCCACCAGTAATGTGTTTTGAACTTAGGAGTCAAGACTTATTTGAATTCTCTACTTATATGTTTCATGGAAGCTTTAAGACATCTCTGAGTTATTTCTTAGGACCCACAATGTTCTGAGTTTATTTCATGCAAACATAGGAGACTGCTGATTCATAATCTGGGGAGAAAGAAGAGAGGATGGGAAGAGTGGGTTCAAAGTGTGTCAGTGTTATCAGCCTGCAGTTGACTATGAGACCACACTGCAGGGGGAGGGATTCCGGTCTGTGTTCCTTACAGAGAGCCTGTGAGGTAGGGCAGTGAGAGAAGAAGCCTTTTACTTTCTTCTTTAAAAGGTTCCCCCTGGCTTCTGTACTGATCAGAAGCAACCTTGCAACCACGCTGGGAAGCCACCACAGAAAAGCCAGGTGAAGCTCATTTCTTATTCTTACATAATTGGTCTCAGGAGAATTTGAATTTGGCAAGCATCCTTGATTAGCTGGCTTTTCCTTTGGGTATACTTTCTCAGTAACACTAACCACATGCCAACAAGAGTCCTTTAAATATCTCTACGTACAAAACAAAATGAAAAGTGATTTTTGAGGAAAACATTGCTTTAAACTTTATATAAGAAGCTGTTTTTACTATTACTTTGGCCATGCTCAATGATGCATTTTACAGAATGGTAGCTGAGAATGATATTTTTGTAAAATACCTTAGTGATACCAGAAGCACAAGGGTTAAGGGTTTAGGAAATAAAAATAAACATTGAATAAATTTTAATTAATTTATTTAAGGCACATATGCTTCTTTTCATGAACTCTTTCCTTTTAATCTTCTAACTGAAGATTGATTGTAGGCGTTGCAGTAGAAAAAACCCTAGCCATTTCACTGTTTCCCTGTTTGATCCTTCTGCAGGATTTTCTGACCTCAGCTGACCTGAAAACTCTGAAAGGATGCTTTTTGAATGTCACTGTGGAGCCTGTGATCTCCACACAGTGCTAAAGTCACGCAGGCGTTCACTGAATATGCTTTTAGTGGTTAATCCAATGTATTTCATGTCTAGTGTTAGAATCAAATTGTTGGTCTAAAAGCTACTTTCAGTATTTCCTTATTCTAGAGTTTCAGTTAGATAAAGAGCTTAATGAGTAGCCACAAAATGATCATGGAGAAGTCTAGACAAAGGCAGTGAGAGGTCAGGTCACAACAAAAGTCTTTCTTTATATCAAGCAGTTGCTCTGTGGTGAAGGGGTTTTCTGTTTGACTTCTTAATATTTAGTTATGTTATTTTAAATACTTAACTTTTCAAATATTTAAGAATGTTTTAATTTATGATAATTGCACACAATACTGGCTTTTATATGACACTTTCACACAGGAGCATAATGTGTTTCAAACATATTCGTCCTATAACTCTCTCATCCCAGTCCAATTTCCACATTTCCCAAGTATATTATCATAATCATTTTAAGCATATAGAGATTACTAGTGTTGGATATGATAACATTTTTGTGAAACAAAGAAAATAGTCGTTCACTTTGTCTCCTCATCCTTTCTTTCCTTCTTCCCCTTCTCCCAACCACTCACATCTTTGTCATGCTAGGATTGTATGGGGCCCTACACATGCCAGACAAGAACTCTACCACGTTTTGATTGATGAGGGCCCACATGCCAGCATCCTATGAGGAGGGCCCACATGTGCAAAGGCAAACACTCTACCACTGAGTTGCATTCTTAGGCCCATGGGATCTTCTTAAAATTTATTTATTCAAAGAGCTGAATAAGAGAAGGGAGTTCAACCAAAGGCAAAGCATTCTCAAAGGGTTGGCATCTCTGAGGGTAGCCAGTTAGCCAGTGAGATATCAAAGAACACAATGGGACATCAGCCAGAATCTGATATTCTTCTTTTTTTGTGCTATGATCATTCTTATCACCAAAACTTCGGAAAATTTACTCTAAACAAACAACCTATTCAAGGTGAAGAGAATTTCCAACAGTGCCCAGAGAGACAGTGGCTTGGATGTGTGAAACAAACTGGGAAGTTAGGGTCAAAATTAGGACTTAAAAGCATACAGTAAGAAATATCTTATATTCACAAAAAACATTGCATTTTCAGTAAAATAGAACATGCAAGTTTAAACTGTACATTTGGGTATTTATAAAGAAAAATGCTAATGGACTTTATAAGCATAAGATGATGTTTAATACACATTTTTATTTGGTAAGAAATAAGTAATATTTATCTAAAGGGAAGAAGGGCAGTGAAAGAAAATGTGCACATGAAGGTGGGAAGAGAAAATGATAGATCAGTCCCTAAGTCCATCAGATTCCACTTGTATGATTAGCATCACACAAGGCTATTATCTTAGTTAGGGTTCCTATTGCTTTACAGATGCCATGACCACAGCAATTCTTTAAAAGGAAAACATTTGATTGGAGTGGCTTACAGTTTCAGAAGTTTAGTACATTATCTTTATGGTGGGGCATGGTGGCATGCAGCCATACATGGTGCTGGAGAAGAAGCTGAGAGTTCTACATCTTGATCCATAAGTGGCAGAAGGAGAGACTAAGATCCACACTGGGAGAAGCTTGAGCATATGCGATCTCAAAGCCCACCAGCACAATGACACACTTCATTGAAAAAGGTCACAACTACTACAAAAAGGCCACACTCCCTAATCATGGCACTCCCTGTGGGCCAAGCATTCAAACACACGAGTCTCTAGATGCCATCCTTATTCAAACCACCACACCCACCAAAGTCAGAATCTTGAATCTTCTCTCCAACCTGTTGGGTCATCATCACCTCCAAATTGAATTGTTTCCATAAAAGCCTTAGGAAGGTTCTGACACTTCTGAGATTCACAAGCCCGTTCCCAAAGTTACACAAGCAGGAGCAATTGCTTGGGTGACAAAACTTTTCAAGACTGAGCTGTGCAGCAGGAAGCTGTCAGGATGCATCTTTTCTGAGTCACCACTCATGCTGGGTGGGCTGTTCAGTGATGTTTTGTGAGTTAGCCATGTTCCTGTAATACTCCTCACTCATACCTCTGAAAGAAAAACTGATAATCTCACTGGTTCATTAAGTTTAACTGTTTTTTTTTTTATGTTACTGGTGCCACATTTGAGGTAAGTAGATGGTTGTTCACATCTCCTCAGGAAATACCACAAGCTTGCTTACTCTCTCTACCCAATACATGGCCAAGTGTAATAGATTTTATACAATATATGAACAGCACTTTTAGAATACAATATATAGATTTGCAAACATCAACCCCTAACTTAGTTCTAACTAAGGGAATGGGGAGTTCATCTCTCTTGTATTCAATATGAAGAGAGAATTAAATGTGCCTACTCTATAGGGCTGCTGATAAGTATTAAATGATGGTCCATGACTCTTATGCAGTGTCTGGAACTTCATTTGTAGTCAATGATTACTTTTATTATGACTATTTTTATTACATGAAGTAAAAGCAGATGGAACATTTTAACTAGTAACTCATTTTTCTGGTACACATTGGAACTGGATTCCAGACAGGAAATCATGGTACTTCCTTGTCAAGCAAGTGACTGGAATTTTTCTAGTCTATTTTTCTGTCCAAGACTTGGCCACCCATGCAAAAAAACAACACATTTCTTATGGTCTTGTGAGAAGGAAACTGGCAACAGGCATTCAGAGACAGGGTCGGGGGGAAAAAGGTGGCATGCTTATATAACGGCTGCACCTTAAATTACTGCTAGGGTTTAACTATCACCTATCAATGGGAGCATTTCATGCTAAAATAGCTTACTCAAGACTCGGGGCTGAAAAGAAATTTACTAGTCTCATGAAATAAATAAATGTTGCAAGGCTCAGGAGCTCCTGAAATTTACAGGGTTCACAATGCCCCTCTCCAAGGTTATGTAAGCAGTGAACAGCTGCTGAGAAAAGAGATGTTCTCTGAGCAGCACTGGTGTCTGCAAGTCATGCAGAGAGCCACAGGGTTTCAACTTCTATGAATCATTGCTCCGAGTGGGATGGGCTTTGCAGTGATATAGTTTCCACTGAGTCATCCCTGCTCCTACAACTGACTTCAGGAAATGTAGCAAGATTTCTAATTGGTTTTAATAATAAAAACCTGGAGTCAGATACGGGAGGGGGAGCTGAAAGAAGAGAGAAGGAAGTAGTGAACCACTAGTTCTTTTCTCTACAAAATCCTCAGACCAAATGGGGTATTCTGTCTCTACAAGTCCTCACACTGGACATTTTGAGCTCCTGTCTCCTCCCACTTTATATCCCTCTCTTCACCCAGCCGCATCTCTTCCTGTTTCCACCTCGCTAGTGTTGGAAATAAAGCTGTGTAACTCTCAAGAACTGTGATTAAAGGTGTGAGCCACCATCACCTGGCTCTGTTTCTCTCTTAGACAGGATCAATTTCATATAGCCCAGCGTGGCTTGAACTAACAGAGATTCATCTGCCTGTCTCCCAAGTGCTGGGATTAAAGGGATTAAAGGTGTATGCCACCACTACCAGGCCTCTATGGCTAACTAGTGGCAGGCTCCACATGCTGATCTTCAGGCAAGCTTTATTTGTTATATCACAAATAAAATATCACCACAAGTAAACTTGTTGGTTCCCTAAGCAAGATATGGGTGGAATCATTTCTGCAATCTTTTGTCTGGGGCAAATTGCCATTTGTTCATGTCTTGACAGGAAAAGTCAGACAACTACTGAAAATTAGTCATTGGGTCTGGTATTCAAAGTTCTAATAATTTACAGAAAATGTGGAGATTGTTGCCTATCTAGAGGGTTTTAGATTTTCTTTTTAATGGACAGATCCATGAATATATGATCAACTACTGGGCTGTTAAGATTCTTTCATTTCCATATAAAACTGAGTATAATGAATAACTAGTCATAGGTAAATGTTTTCAAAAATCTGTTTGGATTTTATCATTGTAGGAGGAACAGCTTCACATTTGATTGAATTGCCACTTTTTTATAGTATTTTCCTTTTGAAAAGAATTTGTGATTCTCTTGGTAGATATTAATTAAACGAGATGAATCTGTTTGCACCTTATTATGAACTTAATACTCTCTGTGTTTCTCCTTAAATGTAGCATGGGGCCTATTTGCCTTAGGAACTTAGATATTCTGGGCACCTTTGATGTTATTCCATCAAACTTAATGATTGGCTAATCTATATTTGTGAAGTCTGCCATTTAGGCCCTAAAATTTCCTTCAACTTTTGTAGTTATAACCATATCTGGTGCAGATTCCATGCTAGGACAAAACTAATTGGGCAGCTCAACACAGAGACAACAGTATTCATTTTCTAAGATGAGATGGCAGCAAGGTAACAAGTCAAAGTCGAACAGACCTGTGTCTTGAGAGAAGCCCTCCCTTTGAAGCAAGGGTATGACAATGGCAGTCCTTTGGAAACTGTCTCAGGCAGACTGGGTTCAAATCCAGTGCCACATTGTTAATTGTTTGATATTTGCTCCCTAGACCTAAACTGGATTCTGATTTCTAAGGGTAAATAGCCCCTTTTCTTCCATTAGAGCTAGTGCATGCGGTGTGTGTGTGTGTGTGTGTGTGTGTGTGTGTGTGTGTATGTTTGTTCATATTCTCATGTGGGTATGAATACTTGTGAATGCCTGTGTATAGATTTCAGAAGAACTCTTAGGGTATCATTCCCATTGTATCTACATTGTGTTTTGTAATACTGTTTCTCACTGGTATCTAATGCTCCCCCTGTGTAAGACCTATTTGTCAATAAGCTTCCAGGATCCTCCTGTTTCCAACTCTACAAAACTAGGCTGTCAAGCATAATCCATCACATCAGGCTTATATATGCTGGTTTTGGAACTCAAACTCAGGACTTCACTCTTACATTGTACTGACTGAGCTATCTTTCCAACCCCCCCAGAGCTAACCATGTTAACAGGTGAATGAACCTAACTAATGAACTAAGGCTATGCTTGATAATGGCAATTATAATAATAATGAAAAGGATGTCTGACTGGATATTTCTTGTCATATAATGCACTGTTTACATAGCAAACATTTAGTAGCTAGAAGCTGATGAGTATTGTATCTACCCTCTCATTTACATAAGAAATAGATATGAAGGTTTTGTAGTAACACTGATGAGCATAGACTTTTTGTTTTTTGAACATAGAGAAAGTGTAGTATCAGTATCTACAGTAACCAAATATGACCTTGGACTCCTGATTGCTTAATCCCTACACTCTGAGTGTTGGGAATTCTCTTACATGCTATGATAGCTCATTTTATAGTGATGGGACTCAAACCCAGGGCTTCCCACATGTTAGGCCAATACTCTCTTAACTGAGCTACAACCGCTGTCTCAGAACTGCTTTGAGTCTGCCTAATACTCCACTGCATTTCTCCGGGAGACGACTCATTTGTTTGAGCTACTCTTTTACTATGTAAGTAATGAGAAATAAACACCCCAAATCATATTTTTGAGGAGCATCACAAAGAAGAAGAACACTATAAGGTGGCTATCTCCTGAACATGAGTTTGGAGGGTGCTCATGACATGTTTAATACCAGAGTCAGAATTTGTTAAACTTTCCTTATGAAAAAATAGTTTTGTTCTGATTCTAATAAAACTCTACACATCTTGCAAGTTTGGGCACAATGTCTTCTCTTTGGATTGGGCCCTACATCTGAGCATGTATAAATTATAATAGATTCATACTATTTCCAATCAGAGGCATATAATACTTTTTAAAAAATAAAGACATGTGTTTACACAAATGCTAGCTGGAATATGGGGTGATCCACTGTTTAGGGGGTAAATTGAATTCATCAATACATCCTTTAAGTTGGAATCAGAGATAAAGTCTTCCCTTGTTCTGCATAAGTATCTTTGTTCTCAAATCACTTCATAAAGCAGACATGCTGGACACGGTCCAGCATGGGCTATTAGTCTTCTTTATTTCTTTCCAATGTCCTCTACAGTTTTTAACTTAAGAGGTGTACTCTGTTTTACACTCATTGCTTCAAAATTCATGTAGAAATCCTTACTTAAAAAATTATTGCTGTGGGACAACGGTCTTGTATTTTATAAAGGTTTGTCACTTGTACTGGCTTAATAAAATGCTGTTTGACCAGCAGCCAGGCAGGAAGTATAGATGGAGCGACCAGAACAGGAGAATTCTGGGAAGAGAAAAAGTTCAGTCTGTAGTCATCACCCAGACCAAGAGGAAGCAAGATGAGAATGTCTCACTGATAAAAGTTACCAAGCCACGTGGCTAACACAGACAAGAATTATGGGCTAATTTAAGATGTAAGAATTAGTTAATAAGAAACTCTGAGTTACTAGGCCTTCCAGGTTACAATTGATGTGGACCTCTGTGTGTTTTTTTTGGGACTGAACAGCTGCAGTACTTGGCAGAACCAAAATCTCTGTCAACAAATTATTCCATATATCTTTAGGTTTTGGGAGTCTTAAAATATTTCCTGAGTATGGGGAGATGACCTATCAGGCAACAAAGTTTGTTAAACATGCAGTAAGATCTGGATCCAATTTCTCAATGCCCCTTTGAAAATCTGTGTGTGGCCACATATGTACCTGTAACCCTGTGTTTGGGGATACAGATACTGGGGTTTGTTGCCTATCAGCCTACCTCAAGATTCATTAAAGAGACCTGTTCTCAAGGAATGAGGTGGATAGTAATAAAATAGGACATCCAATGTCTTACTATGGCTTCTGTAGTTGCACACAGTACAATGACATACACCATACACACACACACACACACACACACACACTCACACACACAATTATACAATCATATAGAACAACAACAACAGCAAAATCCTTCCAGGAGGATTTCATACAAAGTAGACTTGGGTTTCTCTGATCAAAGATGCTAAGCTTATTTTTGAGAAACTGTGTAGCACAGAAAATTGCAAAAAGAGCAATAGCAGTGACACACTACCATTTCCTGCCAGCAGACAGTACAGTGCCACTGGCAGGAGAAACTGGAAGTCATCCTGTGTCATATGAGTAGCCCTCAGAAAGAGAGGACTGCAGCCCAGATACAAGATTAGAGACCTTGGTAGCAGTCACTGATGAAACAGCTAATAACAGGCTTTGCACAAGCTGTGATACTCTGGAGCTTGGTCAGAAATTTGCAATTTGAGGGAATTCAAGAGCCCATAGGCAAGAATAGAACATCAGCCTGTGAACCAAGCCAGTTTCTGCCTGATGTCATCATAGAAATAATAATACAAGGGAGGCAGTGGGTTGGGAAGCAAGGCTTCCATTAGAGCAGGTATAATGGATTGCAGTGAGGATGATATAAAAGTAGCATTAGAAATTGAAATAGGCAATGCTATGTGGAAAGGAGGAGCTGACAGCCAAGGAAGCTTAGAGATTGTACAGTCATGAAAATAATGAGGAAGATTCTAGACACATGCTGGAAATGACTGTGTGTGTGTGTGTGTGTGTGTGTGTGTGTGTGAGAGAGAGAG
>NC_022013.1:15338994-15362286 GCF_000317375.1 Microtus ochrogaster | reverse complement strand
GAGAGAGAGAGAGAGAGAGAGAGAGAGAGAGAGAGAGAGAGAGAGAGAGAGAGTTGAAATAGGAATTGAGATAAAATTGGGGGCATCCAGAATCAATGAGTAAAATCTACTCTTAACTGGGTCATAGAAAAGGGACTGGGGGCAAAAGTACCTTCAAACCTAACAACCTAAGTTCAGATCCCTAGTACCCATGTTAGAAGTGAGAGAAGTAAGGATAGCAGTACATACATCCACAGTCTTGTGCTCCCAGGATAAAATGGGAAGCAGAGACAGGAATATCTTAAAAGCTCATCAGTCAGCTGGCCTGGAAAAAGTAGTGGTGAACAACCAGAGACCTTGTCCCAGACAAGCTACTAGGTAAAGACTGTTGTAGGAGGCCATTTGCTTTGTTCCAGGTCACTTAGACCCAAAATAATCACACAGAAAGTATATTAATTAAATCACGGCTTGGCCCATTAGCTCTAGCTTCTTATTGGCTAACTCTTACATCTTAATTTAACCCATTTCTATTAATCTGTGTATCTCCATGTGACTATGGCTTACAGGGTAAAGTTCTGGTGTCTGTCTCTGGCAGGGCTACAAGGCTTCTTCCTGACTCCACCTTCTCTCTCCCAGCATTCAGTTTAGTATTCCCTGTCTAGCTACATTTTTTCCTATCAATAGGCCAAGGCAATTTTTCTTTATTAATTAACCAATTATATTCACAGCATACTGAGTGGAATCCCACATCAAAAGACTGACTCTTATGACTACCAAGGTTATGCCAAACCTCATGTGCTCTGTGGCAGGCTCATGCACAAACTCACACATGAATATGCACACACACATGCACACAAACACCATATACATCATATACACACAGCATCTCACACATAGTTTAAAAGTCCATTAGGAGTGTCAAAAAGAGGATGAAGTGCACACACTTTGGTAGTAGGATTTACAGCCTGACCTTGTAAGACATTTGAGAAATACATACAAAGGTAGTACTTTTTCTTTCACTTCTCATTCATTTCAAGTATCTGCTTTACCATTCCCTGCATCATTTAAACCTAAAATGACCTTGGACAGTAGGAAAATCTGGTAGTATTTTAGTACTATAGATGAAACAAAAGGAATAAAGGATCAATACTCACTTAATACCTACAATGTGGCTGGCATTGCTCTGCCTGTGTTGAGCACTGCAACTTATCTGATAATACAAAATTTTTCTTTTTGTCTAGAAAATATAAATGACTATGTTATGGCTACAAAGTTAGCAAGTGCCTGAGTGGAAAGAAATATGACTCTGTGTTAGTACTTCCCTTTCAAGAACAAAATCAGGAGGAAAGATTCCAAGTGAAGTTATTACAGAGCTTAATAGTCTTTGGTGTCATTTTCTAAATTTATCTTGATAATAGTGACATTAATAATAAGAATAAAATAGTGCATTCATGTTGATTTAATAAATATCAGCAGACTTTTTATATACAGTATCTATGAGTTAGCATTCTGTAACAATACATCTGACAGAAACAGCTTAAAGGCAAAATGGTTCATTTAGGCTTATACTTCAAGGGTGTAGTCCATTCTAGTGTTGAAGGAATGGCAGCATGAACATTAAGCAACTGACCACAATGTGTACACACTCAGAAAGCAGTAAGTTTGAATGAGATCTGGTGGACATCTTGCTTTCTCATTTTCATTAAGTCAGGGCCCCAGCCCATGGCATGGAATCAAGAACATTTAGAGTACGTCTTTCTAAATTACCCAGGCCTAGATGTTTCCTCACAGACCTACCCAGAGATTTGTCTCTTAGGTATCTGTAGATCTTGTCAAGTTGACTATCGATGTTAACCATCAATAGGGCATAACTTAATCATTCCAACATTCCTTTAAGCTGTGTATTTCTATGCAATTTTACAGACAAGAGAACAGGCTTAGATACCTGAAGCACCTAACTAACACACTTAGGTAAAGAATGCCTAAAAACCTCTATTAAAATTTATTGAATTTACTGACGCCTTCTACTATTTGTGCAAAGGTAAAGTAGTGTTACATTACTCTGATGCCAAAATGCTAAAATGAAGCATTCTCTTCCCTTTTCTTTCCTGCCTTCTTCTGAAGACATAGAGGAGAGAGCAGATGGCGCTGTGCTTCCTTTTCTGTAAGCACATTCAGGGTGAGTGTCTGGGGTGTATGCATATATATAAACATATGTGTGTGTTCCAACTAGTTCCTATAAAAGACCATTTCAATCTACTTTCATAACATAGTTAAAAGTAGAGTTGAGTGCCAAAAAAGTACCTCTTTCATAAGCCAAAGCAATCCATCTTATCTGAACTAAAGAAAATAAATGAAAACTGGAAGTCCAGATCAGGGATTGGGAAAACTAAAAATATCTCAGAAATAAGCTTTTTGGCTGCTTAATTTTTGATGATAGCTATCAATAGTAAAGTCTCAAGTGTGGAGGATTCAAAAATGTCTATAAGCAGGTACACACAATCAAAGCAACAAGACAGGAATGTCTCAAGTAGAAAACTATTTCTCAAAAAGAAAGTATAAAATGATTTAGAAACAAAGTTGAAAATAAAAGATCTGTCTTTGTGTGTGTGTGTGTGTGTGTGTGTGTGTGTGTGTGTGTGTGTGTGCGCGCGCGCGCGCGCGCTCAGGTGACAGCTCTGTACATGTATGTGATCAGGTATGTGTGTATGGCTTCCACAGCCTCCTTCAAATACCGACCAACTCCTGAAAGCCAAATAAGGCCTTTCTTTGCCTTTGTGTGTTTTGACCAGTGTGTTATCATAGCAACAGAAAGTAAACCAGCATAGTATGTTACACCTTTGTCTCTGACTTTCTTCCTGGTCTCTCATAAATCACATCCTCAAGTCTTTGACCATGATATTAGACCTGGATAGATGTCTCTCATCCTTAATTTTTTTCTAGAAAGCCATATGTGTCCTTTCTTTCAATATCTGTCTTTATTCTCTTGTGAAGTCTGTTACCTTTCTGCTGTAATTTTAACTTGTGTTCTCCTGTTAATGTGCGTGGAAATATTACTTCCTCCAGAATTTTATCCTGGTTCATTCAATTTATCCCCATTTCTATCTTCTTCATACTTCCCTTGGAAGTGATTTCCAATGTCCTGGGATCATAGCACTCAGTAATTACGGATGGACTGTAGCACAGGTGGCAGACCATTTGTCATGGGAATGGGGTCTCTGTCAATCCCGAAGAACCCTCTATTAGCTTTGAAAACTGAGAGAATTGATGATTGTCTGAAAATGACCCATCTCCATCCAGCAGCAAGGGGTGTTGTAAGCTGGGATGTAAATATAGATGTAAATAATGAGCTAAGTATACACATATTCTAATAGCGATAGAGTTGAGGTGGAGGGAAAGGAGCCTGCCCTTTTCATATAATCACAGATATAACAACTGGAAAAGAAATATGCTATTTCAGGTTGACATGCTTTTTTCAGTCTTGCTGATTTGGTCATAAAACATAAACAACTTCCATGAATTTACAAACACAATAGTTTCCAAATCACACATTCAACTAGCATTCCTGTCCCCTCCTTTAAAACTTAGACAAGCCAGATGTGCTTGGAGCCTGGTGTTCCCAGGTATCTGTGAAATCAGACATGTGATATTTAATCCTCTTGTCAATTTGGCTAAATCTGGAATCTAGGAGACAAACCTCCCACGATGTGTCTGGGGGCATTCCTAAATTGGGTTAATTGAGATGAGAAGAATCACCCCAAATGTGGGTGGCACTATCCCATTGGATGGATGAACTGGACAGTAGAGTTCATCTCTTTCTAGTTCCTCACTGTAGACACAGTGTGACCAGCCTACTCATGAGTCTGTTTCCATGCTTTTCCTACCACAAAGGACTACACTCATTAAGCCACAGCAAACTTTTTCTTTCTTAAGTTGTCTTTGTCAGATATTTCCTTGCAGTAACAAGAAAAGTAAATACTACAGAAGAGGCATGCTCATCTGGGCATGGTATTCACGGGAGATATAAACCTATAAGCTGGAACTTGTCATTTTTATGTAGCAGCACTAAAACATCTCTGCCAGATGATCTAATACCTGATTTTAAACGTTATTTGATGTAGCTTATTTATAACTCAAGGTCATTTTTAAGCATGAGAACTCTTCTGCTTCTTGTCCTGGTCTGTCCTTGGCACTACCTCTAGACGGGGTCTGAGTATACAGGATTTGTCTCCATGATAATGTGTAGGTTTCAGGCTGTTATGGGTGACTCAGCAGATAATGTGCTTACCATAAGGTACATGGATTGCGGTTTGGAACTCAAGAACTCACATTAAAACGAGGCAAAACAAAAACAGAATGGATATGGTGACCTTTTTATTCCCAGTTTACCAGAGGCAGAGACACCAAACCAAGCTAGCCAGTCAAGTTAGCTACAATGGTGAACTCTGGAGACAAAGATAGACCCCCACCTCAGTGTATAAGGTATGGAGATAAAGAAGAGCCTTTGTTAAGAGCCTGAGACTACAACACACACCCCTGCATGTTACATGCAGCATCAACCACACACATGTACACACACACACACATACCAACACCTGGATTTACAATGGTCTCAGGTGTTTTTCTTGTTCTCACCTCTCTCTGACTTGATGCTTTGGCCTGTTTAAATAGAGGAAACCATGGGACGAGACCTTTTCTTGTTATCTGCATTTTAAAAGATACTTTCATTTCTTTTGCTGCGCATGCTGTCAGTTTGGGCAGTGACTGGAATAAACAGGTGTCCTCCAGCCAGGTTCAATTTTGCAACCATCTCACCCTCTTGCATCCACAGCTCCCTTTTGTTCAGCTTATGTTTTCTTTCTGGGTCAGTGTGCAGAGACCTTCCTCTCTTATCATATTCTGCATTCAGAGGACAGGCAAGAAAAATCCCTCTCACAGGTGCTTATCTTGGCCTCTATTTCCTGTTGACTGAGCAGGGAGAGCAGCCCGGAGCTCCTATCAATCACTGTGAGCTCTACAGGGACATCAGCAGGGCCCTGTGTCTTATCTTAAACTCAACTAGCAGATAAATGAACCGGGGTACTCCAAAGTCCCAATTCAGGGAGATCCCCCCAAAAAGAAGTTGGGCTCAGTTCACAGGGGCCTTCTTGATGGCAGCAGGGGACCCAATCATTCTGCAGGATGCCTTCTTTAGAAATCTTTTATTTTGTGTCTTTTGAAGGATTACCCCAAAGCCAGATATCCACAGTAGTGATTTAATCTTTCTTATGTTTTCACTTAAAAACACTAGAAATTCAACCAGAAAGAGTGGCTAAAGCAATGTTCAAGTTCAAGGTCTGTTTACATTTCATTTCTTTCAGTCATCACCTGCAGGATGTTGGCCTCTATCTCCTGGCCCCTTGGCTTCCAAGGGACCTTGCTCTGTGCTCTTTCTGGATCATTTCCCTGGTAGGATCACTTTGTAGGACTTGGTAGATAGTGATTCTGCTTGCACCTATCCTCTTTGATGCAGCCCTCTTCACTTCTCCAATCCAGCTGTTACATGAGATTTATTTTTCCTCTGTGTACAGCATGGCCATACCATTATGGAGTAGACAATGCGAAATAATTATGATAACAAATGTGATTGCCAGACCTATAGTTAAGGATCTACTGGCACTCCCTCAGTAAAGGAGAAGATGCGGACCACAGGACCCTTGTTGGGAGACCAACAATGACTCCTTCTGCCTTTCCCCAGCAGGAAATGATTCTGAGAGTAGCTAGAGGATTTACGAAGTGAAACATTGACAAAAAAGAGCACTTCATTTTGCTACTTCTTGGAGGGTATCCTCCATGATGGTGTGGGGTTTACTATGAGGATGCTGGCTGAGGCCCAACCAGGAACCTGTAAGTGTGTATGTGTGTATATGTGTAAGCTGTGAGTGTGTATGTGTATGTTGTATAAATAAGCATGTGTAAGCTGGAGGCCAATATCATGTGCTTGCTTGATCACTGATTGTTCTCCACTTTATTTTAGGGACATGGTCTTTTACTGAATATGGAGTTCGTTGACTCCACTAGAGTGTAGGTCAATGGACTCCAGGGATCCAGAGATCTGCTTCTCACTGTCTCTCAGCCCTGGGGTTACAGATGCATGTCATCATGCCCAGCTTTAATGTGTGTGCCTGGAGTCTGAACTCAAGGCCCATATGAGAGCTGTCTCCATTGCCTTATTAATGTCATCCTTTTGACAGTAGATAACCACCTAGTTACCTCTGTGGTGATTGGATGCAAGTATGCACCATGTAAAGATCAATTGGTTCTACTTGGCACACCTACCACTTCATATATTAGTGGTAAAATTATTTACAAACCGTCTCTTTTGGCCACTTTGGAGGATACTATATTTTGGTTAACTTCAGTTTCCCTGAAGTGCACTAGGTCACCAGAACTTGCTATTTTGGGGACAGTTATACCTGTTGATCTGTATCCAATCTTCTCACCCTGGTTCTCCCTGGCCTCTGTTAAATGCTCTATTCTCTACATGTATAGGAGCATGTATAGGAGGCTCTTATTGCCCTCCACATGCAGAAATCATGTAGTAGTTGTCTTTATATATCTGACTCATTTCTTCAGCACAATGTCTTCCACGTTCATTACTGTTGTCCCCCAGTCCAATTGTGGCAATGCCCAGGCTTCACAATTGCTTGGAGAATATGGTCTCCCTATGAGCTTTGGAGTAGAATCCTTAATCTCTACCAAACACGTCTTTAAAACCATATCTATAAAATGAAGATTAAAAATACAGATTAATTTCTGGGCTGGGATGAGAGCTCAGTCAGAAAATTTCTGCCCACACAAGCATGAGGACCTGAGTTTATTCCCAGACCCATGTAAAAAATCTAATGTGTTACATTTTTGAAGCTCACTACTAGGAATGTTGGAAGATCTATGGGACTCACTGGTCAGCCTCTTGGTGAGGGTCTGTATCACTAAACAGCATGGATGGAAGAGCACCCGAGTAGACCTGTGACCTACAAATTGGTAGGCATGTCACACATGAACATAGACCCTCGCAGTCATGTGAACATACACACAGATATGTACACACAAATTCACGTGTCCACATACAAAGATACATATGGACACATTGATAAATAGATGTTTATTTCTTACACTTAATTTCATTGGATCTGTATCAGTAGCAGTAAACATGGTCAGTCATAAAGTTTATAAACTTTATATTCATAGTGAGTCACAGAAGGCGGAATAGATTTTTAAAAACTACAACGGTGGGGTCTAATAATATTGATAATTCCATCCACTTCTTCTGGGGCATTCCCTAAGCCTTGCAAACATTCAGAGCCAGGGAAAGTGGGAAGTAGGATGGGACACCAACACCCTAGGAATTATATAGCCATTGCATTTTTCAGCTCACGGCAACTTCAATTACCTGCACAAGATCTATGAAAGACTGAGCCCTCAACATCCTGTCACAGAGGAAGAGTTTACCCAACCCTTCCACCTATTAGGATGCAAAGGCAGTTCATAGTTGGAGGGGGTGGGAAAGACATTTTCTTCAGTGGAGTAGCCACTGGCAAGGTTCTCATACTAACCTCTCATCCATGTTCCTGTAAGTAGCCGTACCGATACTCATTGACCATTCACTAAAAAGCGAAAGATGTGAAAGTCTTAGTGTGACCATTTGGGACATGAAAGGGAATCAGCAGAAGTGGGAGGGGGCAATAAGAGAAAACAGGGCTATGAATAATGGTCTAAACATATTACTTAAATTTCTGAAAATCAAAGTCCTGTAGACGGAAGTTTCTGTCCTGCTTGGACCCACAGTCATTCAGTCCCAAAGAAACACATAGAGGATTATATTAATTATAAACTGGTTGGCCTTTTAGCTCAGGCTTATTATTAACTAGTTCTTATAACTTAAATTAACCAATAATTCTTATCTATGTTTAGCCATGTGGCTTGGTACCTTTTTTTAGTAAGGCATCCTCATCTTGCTTCCTCTGTTTCTGGCTGACTACTACATCTGTCTTTCCTCTTCCCAGAATTCTCCGAGTCTGGTTTCCCTGCCTATAATTTCTGTCTGACTACTAGTCAATCAGCACTTTATTGAAGCAATATGAGTGACAAACCTTTATAGTATACAAGAGCATTATCTTACAGCAAAACCCCAAGTCCAACCACTCACATATAAGTAACTATATGTATGTGTAATCCCATATGTACATGTAGTATAAGCATGTGTGTGTATGCATGTGTCCTTGTTACACATATGTGCGTAAAGGCCAGAGGAGGAAGTCAGGTGTCCTGTTCTATCATTCTGTACCTTACTTCATTAAGTCAGGATCACTCACTAAGTCTGGGACCAGGATGGGAGTTAGCCAGACCCAGCTACCCTCCTGTTTCTATTATCAACAGCTATGTGTGGCCATATCCAGATTTTGTCAGTGCTGGAATTTGAACTTAGATACTCATGGCTATGCAGCACACCCTCTAGCTTGCTGAGCTAGCTTCCAAGCTGGGGATGCAACTTTATATTCTTCCAAACAAGAGTTAGAAGTCGTAAACAAGTCATTTTCTTTGATTGTTCCAAAGGGTGGGGGAGTACGTGGCTACAAAGCATGTTTCTAGCTTTACCAGTATATATCTGTCCAAAGACAGAGAACATGGACCAGTGTGGGAGTCACATCCCAAGGCCCTTTATGAACTGTCAGGAGTTTACGCTGTTAAGTGTGTTTCATGCTGCTGGAACCCTGCTCTGAAGAGTTGATATCTATCTTCACAAAGGCAGTAATTTTTCATCCATGTGTATACCTTGGCCTCCATGTGCACAGAGCTCAGAGCGCGCGCTCTCTCTCTCTCTCTCTCTTTCTCTCTCCTCCTCTGTGTGCGTGTGTGTGTGTGTGTGTGTGTGTGTGTGTGTGTGTGTGTGTGTGTGTGAGTCAGCTTTTCTAGCTGCATATTTTAAAGTATGAGAAATGAGGTTATGTTGTTTTCCCTCTGCTCCTGGGCTTTCTACTTTTTCTTTTTGAAAACAGTTTGCTTGCCAGCAACATTTTCCCTCAAATTCTCCCAAGCTGTGATAATCTTATATACAGAACATTTTATATTTATCCAAAGCTACATATTAGAAAAAATATATTCTTCCCTAGATACTCATGTTGTATAAACAATGTAAGTCTTTGTCCTAGAAAAATAACACAAATTTTATTTATTATTGTATCAGAATTCTTTCCCCTAACTTAATCAAAATTGATAAATGAGTATAGAAATAGACACTGAACCCCTGAAGCTGACATATCTGGCCATCTTATGAAATGTGGATATTTATCCCTCACAATTAAATGGCACAGAGCAGAAAGGTTATGTCCCACAGAACCAAGGTAGTTTTAGTAAATCTGACACCACTCCTGGGTTCATAGGAGATGATTTTCTGGAATTTTTTGCCTATAAGGAGAATTTCTTTTGATGTGGGAATTAATCTTCACGGCCCCAAAGGTGAGGATTTGGATTTTTGGCTTTAAAATGTCCTTACTATAAATTTTAGTCAGTTCTTCCCCCCAGGGCTCTATGGAATACTCACTCTGTTCAGGGCTTAGTGTCCCCCCCTTTTGAAAGCTGCTTCTGGGATAGTGTGCTGGTTCATCTTTGCTGGCAGCTAAGAGATATGCCTCTGGGTAAGTCCTTGAAGGTACTTCCCGGAAGGACCAACAGAGGAGGCAACACCCTTTCTCCAGAGTAACTCAGAGTACAGCAACTCTATGGAAACCAAAATATAAGGAGACGTAGGAAAAAGCTGCAGTGTCTGCGATTGTGACTTCACTGCCTGAAGGCATGTGCATCCACCTGCTGAAGCTCCTGCCGCCCTCCCCTGGCATCAGAATCTACCTTCTTCAGAGTTCAGTGATAACCAGGGACTCTCCAGGAGTCCTCTGTACTTCGGCAACACGTCAAAACTGCTGTACCTTCCAGCCTTGCAGACTGGAGAGATCCTTGATTCTCAACCGCACCAGCCTGCAGATGGGCATTTTTTTTTTAAATTACACAACTGGTAACTGATAAGGTAATCTAGTGAATTCCTGTGTCCTCAGTATTTCCTCCTTCAGCTCTGTTCCTCTGGAGAACCTTAGCTAACTCAGACGGCAGGTGAGCATTAGCCATTGCTCACACTTCCCATGCTGCATGCATCTTCCATGCAGGAGCAGAGGATGCTTTGAAATTATGGATCTTAAAATAGAGTTTCCTCATAAAACATTGGAGAGAGACATCAAATAGCGCCTGCCTTCTAATGATAATGAGGACAGTAAATAATATTAAAGCTTTCACAGCTTGTTAAAAGAAACATGCATTTATCGTCTCTGTGTAATAAATCTGTATTATGCTTAAAGCAGCAAAAGTGCATGCAGTTTCTAATCCATGGGGCTGTGTTTGTGTAAAACCAAACAAGATGCATTCTCTTCACCATCCTGGGATAGCACAAAGCCACGCTTGTCAGAAGCATCCTAATTGGCTACTGGGTCTGAGTTTTACGGCTTCACTTCATCTGGCCACAAAGACCCAGACATTAATATGCAGGAGGGAAAAACGGGACATAAACTTCACAGTGCAAGAGTTAAAGGGAGAAGAGCAAAACATCAGTCAAGGGCGACAGGACCACCGCCTGTCAAGAGAAAGTTTCAGGAAGAATTCTTCTCCTCGGCTAAGGTGTCTAAGGGACAACAACTCGTCCTACATGGGGTGCACGCCTAGAAAGCTCTTGACAAATGTACTAAAGAAAATGAGATTTTATGCAGCACAGTGCCCTGCATAAATCATTCTAAGGGCTGGCCAAATTTTTTATATAGAGAAGCTGAAATTTAACTTCTTCCAGAGTCCCAGGCCTTCAACACGAGATGGAGACTTCTGAGATATTCAGCCTTGAAGACTAAGCGCTTAGCTGATTCTCATTCTCTCTGATCTGAAACAGCTACTGTTGGACTATTCAACTACTGTCATTGAAACCAATCTAATAAACCCTCTTGTAATACAAGCTATGGACCTCTAGGATGGGATAGGTAAGAATAGAATAATCCCAGTTTAAGGTCTTTAAGGTTTTCTGCCCCAGCAGTACAGCAGTAATCATGGAGTCACCACTTCTTTGAGACTTCCTTTTCCTCTAGAACTATTCTCCATTTCTCTGAAGCATGAACTATTTCCCTGCGAATTCTCCACGTCTCACCATACCTGATAGAACACAATGAGCAGAGAGCTGGGGACTCCATTCTTACTCTAGCCAGCCAACAAGTCAGTTATGCCATGCTTGCCAACAGAGACAGAGACATCCTTGCTAGAGAAGGGGTACAGAGACACTTTTAAATCAATGGAAAAAGACGGGAGGGGAGTCACCAAGTGGGACACTTTAAACCCAAATAAAAACCCGAGCCCTGCTAGAGTTGGTGGTCTCACCAGCTCCACCAGGGAAGTCTCTGAGGCCTGTGAATGAAGTTTACTTTGACTCTTCCGCTGTTCCGTTAGTCATCTAGTTCTTTAGCTGATGACAATAAGAAATCTATCTATTAGCTGTTATCAATTCGATCAATTCTGTTCCTTCAGGAAACCCTGATCTTACAGGAGAAATTAAATAACTGGCTCAAAAATCCTACAGTTAGGAAAGGCTGGAGCATGACTGAGGCCCAGACTGAGGACTCAGACATGAACTGTGTGTTGGGACTGGTGAGAAAGCTAGCCACTTAGCACATACTGGAGTTTGGTTGTTTGTATCATTGTGGCACTGATCCAAAACCTCCTCGAAAGAAACAATTTTCCTATACTGATGAATAAAAACTCTCATGCTACAAATGTAGAAGTGGAAGCTGATTTATTTTGCATAGTCCAGCCAGGGCTGCTGGAGCAGAAGAGTGGTCCCAGGCTCCCAAACTAGCCCTTTTACCACCTAGAAAAGCCAGGTTGCGCCCACACCCTACACACTCCAGTGTCCTATACAGCTTCTTTTCCTATGAGCTAGTTACATAGATGGTGTTATAAAACCTTTCCAGAAGGCTTCCTATTCTCTCTTCATCAATTTGCAATCATTTTTCTAAGTCATGTTACACTCTGTACCTTCCTTCTTTTCTCTTACAATGCTTCCAGAAGATAGCAGGTAAAGTGTTGTGCAGTGACAAGTTCCTGGTTTTGAAGAATGATGGCAATTGATTAGTACTGAAAAGATACTCTTCAAGTGACACTTTAGGCCAGAGATCACAACAGTTGATGATTCCTCCATTAATGAAGCCAGCGAGTGAGCCAGAACTACCATCATAACAGTGCGCAGGCTGTCATCCACCCAGACTTTAATACAAGCAGAAGGTGGAAAGCACTGATAAGCTGCACTTCAAAGACACTATTCTCACCTGAGAGATTCCATATGCCAAGGCCGAGCATAGCTTCATCATGCACCTTCCTGTACCTAAGAGATATGGAGAACCTTCCTGTACCTAAGAGATATGGAGATGGATGTGTTTTTATAAAACTGTGTGGGTACTATAAGGTGTTTATTAAAGTCTTTATACAAAGTTTACTCTTCCCCAAAAGTAAAGTTGTATGACCCTGACTAAATGTCCTTAAGAGAAAAGGTCTCCATTGAAACAACACCACTGATGGGTAAAAAGAGTCATCAGATGTTGTTGTCTTGGGAGAAATAAGGATATTCTAGAATCACGTATGCTCTTTGGTTATGAGACTATTGAACCATGGAGCCCAAATAATTGCAATTTCCCATGAAACTCCATTTTGGTACAGGGAAAAGGCTGCAATATTAGTGACATCCACAGGGAAGCTTATCACAAAAATAGATTTCACATAGTTCCACAGCTTGTCAGATTACAGGGCAGGAGAGACCAAACCCCATACAAGAATGGATCAGTGGTAAGTGGGACCACATTTGATCATGAGTAGCTATGCAAACTATGTGCCCTGTTTTTAAACTTAAACCCCATCTCAGAACCTGAAGATAGATTTTTGGGGTACCTTTTCCCAGTGTGGTCACATTGAATAAATCTCCTCTTCTTCTGGTAAGCAGTAGAGAAGGAATACTGAGATCCATGGCTGCACAGGGTACAGAAGTGACAACTGAGTGCTTTATCCTACTCTGGCCTAAATAAGAGATTTAACACCCCCTCCAAGGCTCAGGCTGTGTTGTTGGGGATACATCAGAAAGAATGTAAGAGTCAGAAAGACAGGGAGATGACTGTAAAATGTCATTTTACAGACAAGACAGCAACTCCAATCATGAACTCAGCAGTTGTAGATGTTTGTACTGGGTCTTCAAAAGTATGGGTCCATCAAAACTCATGGATGGAGAAGGGGCCCAAGGGAATCTTCCCTAAACTGCTATATTATATCCTATTTAGAGATCCAGGGAGCTGAGAAATCCTTGGCCTTTAGTTACATATAAACAGATGACCCTAACAGGCTCCAGTGGACATTTCTAATCCAATAGTCACATAGAGAGTCCTGGTTAAAGTTAATGAGTCACAAAACAATACCAACATTTATGAATTGGGGAAAGAAACTGGTAGATGATGGGGGACTTCAGGGGGATGGCATAAAAGATGGTGAGGGAGAGAATAATCATAATGCAATAATAGAGAGAAATTGCTGTACAATAAAGTATGCAGATAAAATTCCACAGGCACACAGGGTAGTCTTTATTATGGCTGTTACTCTGTCTCTGAGATTAGACAAACTCAAATGCATATATTGTTGAAGATCAGTTTTGACAAAGCTCATACTTTCTATGGTAGGAGCGTGAGGATTAGAATTATTAGGCAAAAGGAACAAAGATACATAGGACAGTATCAGGAGGGACGCTCAGTGAATACTGAGTTCCACTCATTTATCCTTCACACATTTATAGACTTCCCTCCAAAAGGGGAGCAGGGAGACAAAAGACTTCATTAACAAGACACAAGGCATAGGCATGAATTCTTTGACCTTTGGTCCTGCTGGAGCAGATCTACTTCAACCTCAAAATACTAATTAACCACATCCTAGGCCAGAATCTCTTGTTTGTAGTCACACTTGTTAACAGCTTTGAGGGAACATAATAAGCTCAAACTGTCTGACCTTCAGGCAAGGGGGAATGGGCTCACATCTGCATGTGCCCTGACAAAATACACACACAATAATATCTATATATGTCCTTTTTTCGATGACCTGAGAATTTGACTAGAATTACAGAGACTGAGAAATAAATTGGTAAAGACAATTATTCTGCTTTCTACTAATCACTTATGTGTTGTCTAGTCTTATGTCAAAATGATATAGCAAGCCGGGCGGTGGTGGCGCACGCCTGTAATCCCAGCACTTGGGAGGCAGAGACAGGCGGATCTCTGTGAGTTCGAGGCCAGTCTGGTCTACCAAGGGAGTTCCAGGACAGGCTCCAAAGCTACAGAGAAACCCTGCCTCGAAAAAAAAACAAAACAAAACAAAACAAAACAAAATAATGTAGCAAGAATCATCTGAGAGATGGGGACCCTAACTGAGGAAATACCTCCAAAACTCTGTTTCTAAGCAAGCTTGCAGGACATTTTTTAAAATTAGTGCTTGATGGGGAGAGCTCAGTCCATTTGGGAGGGGCTAGCCCTGGACAGGTGGTCCTGGGTTCTATAAGAAAGCAGGATGAGCAAGCCATAGGGAATAAGTCTGTAAGCAGCACTCCTTTGTGGCTAATGATCACTAATGAAACTTTTACTTTTGTAAATTGTAGGTGGGTGTGTGAATTGTGGAAGGTAATGATCATGCAGTCTTCTTTGCTATACTATTGAATTTCATCTAGTGAATTCCTTTCATGTTTGCTTTGTGATAGTGAACTTACAATCCCACACCACCCTGGAGTTTTTGCATAACAACCTGAGAGTAAACTTCGGTGTTACACGTGCTTTGGAACACACTTCGTATTCTTTCCATGTTGAGAGGTGAGAGAAGGCATCCTATGTTGAAGACAGTCAGTAGCTGACAATAGTGTCCTTTTAGATTTACCCAGTGCCTTTGCCTAATACAACTTTGTAACTGATGGATGCCAGCATTCATAATCATTATTTCCCAAATAGCATCGCCAAGCTAAGGATTACTGTTCTCACACACCCATCTCTTTGCTCATTTTAAAGAGCATATTCCACAAGCAACAGAAACTTTGCTAATTCTTTTAAGTTGTTTGATGGGTACAAATTAATAAAAACTTGTCTCTTCTTCCCCTAAGCAACTAGAGGCTACTTTTCGTAGTCTAGCTCATTTATCATCCTCACCCCAAATCTGTAGCCACCCAGCAGAGCGGTCATATGATCCTCATTGCTGTAGATACATTTTTCATGCTAGGCTATTTACATGGGTCACTTTCCCACATTTTGCTCTTCCCACGGATATTGTGGTATATGAGGACAGGCTTAATGAGCTATGGAGCAAAGATAATCCCTAGCAAATGCATCAATTGAACAGCTTTAAAGCCAAATTTATAATGATGTCAAAGTCATTTTGGAAAACATTTTAGTTATATCATTGAGAAATGAGGCAGCCAGGACAAATATTCAGGAAATTTTTATCAGGCATTTGCTTTGAGGGATACAAAATAGAGAGATGGAGACAAAATCAACTTGTTCAGCTTCTTGGGCAAGAGCTGTCCACCTAGTAACATTGGGAGAGATTGTAATAAAATGTCAGAAGAAAGGCGTCAACCCTAAGAGGAGACCCAAGAGGAAAAGGAGCACACAGCTGTAAGAGGATAGGCCTTCTTTAAGTAGTTGAATTGGGAGAAGGCTGGCTTACTGTATTTGAATTGGATCTATAAGGACAAAGTTCCCAGCAATGAAGATAAGTGTTGCATATGGCAACTGATGCTGAGTTCCAGTGATGTAAGCAAGAACTGGAAGAGGGAGGAGAAAGATGATACAATACAATTTTACAGGCACAAGAACGTCAGGCCTGGTGCCCTACAGGATGTGATATGTTCTCATGTTGGGTGAGTTGGTGTGTAAGCACATGCGTGTGTGTGTGTGTGTGTGCGTGCGTACGTGTGTGTGTGTGTGTGTGAAGCTGTGTGTGTAGAGGCCAATGATGGGCTGCAGTTCTTGAGTGCAGTTTTACTGACATTGCTTTGCTGTGTACACTGGACTTGCTGGACTGTGGACAGTATCCTGGCTTCTGAATAAGAAGTCTAAGTTATATGAGATTAACAAAACAAAACAATAAATACCAAAATGCATTAGATTCTTGAGCTGTCAAAGCAAATTCCTCCTAACTAGCTGATTTATATCACCAAGAATATTTCATAATTCTGGAGATCAGAACTTCACGTATTAAAGGGATATAGGGCTCTATATTCTCTGCAAATCTCAGAGGAGTGTTTTCCCTTCTTTCCTCCCAGCTTTGACTGCCTCCTGCCAGCAGAGAATGTTCCTTGTAAACACATCAGGCCAGTCCCTGGACTCTATCTATGACTCACTTTACATTCATTTGATCTAATACCTTGTAGGTGTGTGTCTGTACAACAGCATGTGTGAAGGCCAGAGATCATCCTTGGCCATGATTCTTTAAGAGCTGTCTACCTTGACGTTATTTGTTGAGACAAGGCTCATTCACTCTTCTGTCAGAAATTCACTGTCTATGCTAAGCTGAGTGACCATTGAGCTATAGGGGTCCACCTGTTTCTGCATCCGCATCGCCGGGATTACAAGTGCACAGCACCAAACAAAGAATCTTTTACTTGCCTTCTAAGACTAGAACTTAGGGCTTTAAGCAGTTACCTATACAGACATCTCTCCAACTCAATCTCTATTCTTAATACCAGTCACCAGGGCAGAAGCTCTTCTAGTTCCACAGAGAGTTCACATGAAGATTGGTTATACCAAACAGGCCACATTTTGAGATTCTGCGGTCTGTGGGAAAACATTTCAGCTCATCTCAACCAGCTTATTTATGCACAATCTTATAAATGAACGACAACAAAAAATTATGATTTAAGCTTACAGCATCTACTTTTAATTCCACTGAGTAGATAGTTAGTAGTGTAGTTATTATTTTTCCATGTATGTATGTTGTCTGTGTGTATTTATGCATGCATGCATGAAAGAATGTGCGTGTATGTGCATGCCATGGTGTGAGTGTGGAAGTCAGAAGACAGCCTTAAGATCTTTACCTTCTATGCTGTTTATAATATGGTCGCCCTGTTTCAGCCTAAGTATGCCAGACTAACTAGCCTTAAACTTCTCTGCCCATCACTGTGAAGTTACTGCTGCTTACTTAGGTTCCAGGTTTCAAATTTAGTACATCTAATTTATGTGTGAAGTACTTTACCTTCATTGCTATCTCCCTAGCCCATTGCCCCTGGGCTCTTACATTTAAGTAAAATTTTATTTCATGACGCAATTTTGTCTTTAAATATACAACACAGAAATGCCTGAGAAATTAGGGTTTCCAAGAGTATAGCATTATATCTAACTCTAATAGCAAGCAAATTTTCAAAGTCCAGAATCTGACACCACCCTGGGTAGCACATGAACAGTTTAACTACGAACAGCAATTTTATTCAGCTAAAAGTTTAAATTTTGAAAAATGAGCAATAATCTCTCAAATTACTGCAATGATGAGGACCACTGAACCTCAACTAATACCATCAAATGCTCTCTGGTCATGTGCATTCAAAGAGAACTGCTTCCTTCATTTATTTCCTTTGCTTGCTGTACTTTGATAACATGTAAAAGGGCATTGATCACGTGACCTATTATCAAGTCTTTGTATACATATGCCCGTGTGTGTGTGCATGTGGGGGCCAAAGTCAATGGAGGGCTTCTTCCTCAATAGTCTACATAGTTTTTGAGACAAAGTGTCACACTATACCTGGGGCTCACTAACCAGTGGTAACTAGATGACTTGGCTATTAAGCACCATGAACCCTTGAGTTTCTGCTCATCCATTGCTTGGCTCACAGGCACAGGCCCCAGTTTCTAGCTTTTTTATATTTATTTGCTGGGTATTCAAATTCAGTTCCTCATTTCGGTGCAATAAACATTTTGATGAAGGAGTTATCTGTCTATCCCTTTAAAACTATTTGTTTTTTTTTATGATGACAAATGGTTTTCAATTAATAGTTATGTCAGAAGAATAGGTACTTGCATGATATTTTCTTCAGAAAAAGCACCAACCAGTAATGTTATTCAGACAAATCTTTAAAGTCTTCAATGCAAGTACTTTGTTCTCACGAAATTGATGACATTTTTGATAACTTCTAGGCAGTTAAAGGGAGTCTTGTGTATTTCTCACTAGTCAGCCCCTGTGATTTATCATAATACTAACTTAGCTGCTTTTTATTGAAAAATGATATATCATTAATTTTTCAAGGCCAGCATTTATTATTGCATAACTTCTGTGAGCTTGAATTGGGTGGTGCATGTATGTCTAAGACATAGTCTGAAAGGCTTAAATAGATTAAGTAGGCTTGAAAATGTATATGCCAATAACAGACGTGGTCAACAACAGAATACAGATTCCTTACTTCAAATCCCAAATAATTGTTTTTCTACCTGTCCAAAGACATTATTTCTGGTCTCAGAAAATAGTGGTGATTTTATATTTGGGGACATCATATATCTAAGATCTTTGTTGAACCCAATATTTATCTTCTCTCCCAAGGCCAGAGTCTGTTACTTTCTTGCGTTCTCCTTTTGGGGTGGGGGTGGAGGTTATCTGTCATCTTCGCAATTTCCCTGGTGTTTCTGAGTAATAGTAATAGTAATATTGCATTGCTTATATAGAAATCTCGACTAGAGAGTGTCCAAATTTTCTGGGAGGAGTTTAGAGAATTTTAATAGGGAAACTGAGGCTGTGGTGGGTAGAGTCCTTGCCCAGCATACACTAAACTCTGTGTTCAGTTCCAGCAATGTACAAGGTTGACATGATAGTACATGCCTAAAATACTAACATTCTGAATGAGAAAACCAGAAGGTCAGAATTTCAGGGTCATCTGAAATTACATAGCAAGTTCAAAGGCAACTTGGTGTTATTATTTATAAATATATGGTGGTGGGGGACCAATTCCACAAGGGGCAGCAGTCCCAAGAGGAGCGACAGTGGGTTACCGAGGCCTTGGCAGGTCTCCTTGGTGAGTGGGAGACCATGGTTGGTGAGAAACAGAGAGATACGCCATTCAGAGAGAGTTTGGGTATAGAGTTTATTTAGAGTTATTTAGTGAGTTATGGAGGGGAAAGGGAAGGGGAACAGGGGAAAGGGAAGCCAGGGAGGAAGAAGGGAAAGGGGTGGTAGTTACCACTTCAGAAGAGGGATGGGAAAAGAGAGAGCAGGCTGGAAAGGAGGCAGGAGATCTGCTTGTGTGGAAGCTGGAGTGGGAGGCGGGGGGTTGGGAGTGGGACAGGGTACCCAGGTGACAGGGAAGGTCACCGAAATGATAACACTTGGAAGATAGGAACCTTTATTTTATAGTAAAAATAATAATTATTATTATTTTATCATTTAATCTAAGCAGTGAAACTAATTGCAAAACAAGATCTTGCTGCTCGTGGTAACTGTTATGCCCAAATCTGCGAGGTTCCCCAAAAGCCAAAAAGGAGATCAAATTCTGTATGTAAAAGCAAAGAGCCTTTATTTTATACAAGTTTGCAAACTTGGTCTCTCCGCATGTCCAATGTATTGAGATAAATGGAAAGTCCCGAGCTCAGTTAGACTAGGGTTTTTATAGTTGTAAAGGTGGGGGTGAAGGGTTTCTGAGGTTCAGGACCTCTGTTTGGCTGACATTTGTCTAGGGGTGTCCTGATGAGTGTGTGCTGTCAGGTGATCCTATCTACAATGGTTGGAACATTAGGCATTTCCTTTGGATGGTCTGTTCTTGGGTGGTGCTCAGGTAATCAGGTTATGGTCCATCCTGCAACCAGGTATTGCTTCATGGTAAACTACTGAGACCCAAGCCTCTTGTTAAATTTATTGATGGCTGAGTCCTGCTCTAACAGGTGATAATGGTTGCAAGTAAAGAACTTCCTTTGGGAGATGTGTTTATATTTAGCTTAACATGCTGGCTCCTACAGTAACCAGTCAAAAATAAGCATTTCGACTTTTTGAACAGCTCCTTCACTTACTCAAAAATGAGTGCTCAATACCTGTGCTCTTTCTGCTATTAATTACCTCACGTGGCTCATATATGATTCTTGGGGTCCTATACCTCCAAGGGAGATGCTTAACACAACAGCCTGGCTTCAGGCAAGTCTCCAGCTGTTATTTTAAACCTACACTGGGATGCTTTTCCTGGGAACTGACTTAAACAAAAATGCCACTGGCTTACAATCTGCTGTTAAATTCCTGGCCCACCAGGTGGTTTTATTCTGCTTGCATCTGCTAGCAGATTACTTAGTAACTTGGTCCATCCCCACAGTAGGAGAGGATTTCTCCACCCTGAAGCAGTCTGGGGAGGGGAGCTCTGTCTATATAGTGACAATGCAGGAGCCACTTCTCATCGGACCAAGTGCTCATGTTTCTTAGTCTCCAGAGTCTGAAACACCACTCTTCTCTGAAATGATGCCCAGGGATGTGACGGCATTAATGAGTCTGGGCTTGGAAGCAGGATCTTTATGCACAAGTGCAGGGGGACAGGATCAACTTTGGGTGTCATTTCTCAGGCATTGTCTGCCTTGTTTATTCAGCTGGAGCTCTCTCTGGCCTGGGATTCACAAAGGAGGCCAACAGGGAGCCCCAGAGATCCACCTGTCTTTATCCCCAGTGCCCTGACTACCAGGAAGCACCATCAGAGCAGGGCTTTCAGTGTGGCTCTGAGAGTCTAGCAGGGATACTTCTGCTTGCAAAGCCAGCACTCCACTGACTGCAGTATCCCACTAAGCAGCGGGAAGGTGAAGGCACTCTAAGCATTTTACATTTAAGAGAAGAAAAGTGGCTTTCGGGATTCAAACAGGCTATTATTATAGAAAATACATAAATAATGCTGATTTGAGTACTTCCTCATGTAAGGGACCCTGTGTGTCTATATAGAACAGCCCAGTGAGTTGGACATAGGTTTTTTTTTTTTAATTTTATTTATTTATTAAGGATTTCTTCCTCCTCCCCGCCACCACCTCCCATTTCCCTCCCCCTCCCCCGATCAAGTCCCTCTCCCTCATCAGCTTGAAGAGCAATCAGGGTTCCCTGACCTGTGGGAAGTCCAAGGACCGCCCACCTCCATCCAGGTTTAGTAAGTTGAGCATCCAAACTGCCTAGGCTCCCCCAAAGCCAGTATGTGCAGTAGGATCAAAAACCCATTGCCATTGTTCTTGAGTTCTCAGTAGTCCTCATTGTCCGCTATGTAAGTCCGGTTTTATGCCATGCTTTTTCAGACCCAGGCTAGCTGGTCTTGGTGAATTCCCGAAAGATCATCCCCATTGTCTCAGTGTGTGGGTGTACCCCTCGCGGTCCTGAGTTCCTTGCTCGTGCTCCCCCTCCTTCTGCTCCTGATTTGGACCTTGAGATTTCTGTCCAGTGCTCCAATGTCTGTCTCAGAGTGGTGAAGTTCTGCTCAGAATGATATGATTACCCAATAGCAGGGTTCAAACTCCAATTTGTCTGAATCCAAAGCTCAGAGGAGAGTTAAGCTAAACACTTTTAAATTAAAATGATTGAAACGAAACAGTGTAATCCTGCTTCAGTCTCAGGGAGCAATCCGCCTCTCCATCTAATCTAAATCCACAGGACAGACACAGGTTAGAGACACACTTCACCTACTGTTAGATAACAAAGGCAGCTCAAGCTGAAAGACAATGAACTCAGAGTCCGTCCTTCATCCTTATTAGCATCCCTTCTGTCAATCGCCCTAATAAGTGGTACCTAGTAATTTCTAAAACACGCTCATTTATTTTCTATTCCCCCTTTTCTTGTTTAAATCAGGAAGCCATACAAATGCCTGAACAAGAGAACAATGAACAAGTCCTTTATATGTTCCTTCACCTGGGGTCAGACAACTTAGAGACAGGAAAAAGGTTATGACTCTTTTCAAGAACTGGGATTGGCACATTTTATTATGGAACAAGGCAGCTGGGTGTCTGGATTTGTGGGCAGGCACTGTGTCGTGGGAGGGCAGAGGTGTTATGACTGGCTATCTCTTCTTCAAGTCTCAGCTCTGCTCTTCAGCCTGGACCTGGGCTTGTGCCACACATCAGGAACTCCCTGCCTGATTTTTCCTTTTTTCTCTTCCCTTTTGGGAAGTACTAGTGTTTACATCTACAGGCATCTACATCGCAGGTTAGCTCTCTGCAGCTGAGCTATAGCCCCACTCCCTATTGACTCAATCTTTACATGGGCACCATCTCTCCTGTGTTCTGAAATGAGTTTACGAAAACACTCAGCACAAATGTCACTCAAGAAAGACAGATACTACCCATTGTGTCTAGCAGGCTTGAAACAAAGAAATGGGGGAGGGGGAAATAGCCAATCAAAAACAAACAAGGCCTACTTGCATGTTGGGGTGGTAGTTCATTTGGGAAAGTTCTTGCCTTGCTGGCATAAGGACCTAAATTCAATTCTTAGAGTCCATTAACAACAACAACAAAATGACAGGTATTAGTGGCGTGTACTTAGAAAAGCAGATTTCTGGGGCTTATTGCAAATTAGCCTAACTTTGTGATTAGCAGGCCAATGAGAGACGCTGTCTCAAAAAAATTAAAATGGACAATATCTCAGAAACTATCGTGAGGTGTCCTCTGCCCAGGTCACCCCCATGCACCAGCAAACAGGTATGCACCTGCAATTGTAGACACTGAAATAAAACACTTGTAAACCCATCAAATGGTGTCTGTGAGTCAAAGACAGGCCAGCCAGAACACGCACTTATTAATGTGAACTTCATCTGGACAGGAATTAGTTCAGGGACTTCTCATGTCCCTTACTGGTTGCTGTAGTTTTAAGGTGGAACTTTCTCTATACGATCATGTGTTTGGACACTGGGAACCGAAATGGTGATGCTGTTAGGAAAGATTGTGGACCCTTCAGAGGTGAAGCCTTGTGGGAGGAAGTCTTTGCTGTTTCCCATTGCAGTGACACTGGGTTTTGGAAATACAATCTTTCAGTGATTTGGCACAATTTACACATTTATCTTACTGCAAAATTAAAATTGTAATGCAATGTATTCAACATTTTTTAGATCTTTTAGTAATTATTAAAAAGTCACCGGGCGATGGTGGCGCACGCCTTTAATCCCAACACTCGGGAGGCAGAGGCAGGCGGATCTCTGTGAGTTCGAGACCAGCCTGGTCTACAGAGCTAGTTCCAGGACAGGCTCCAAAGCCACAG
>NC_022013.1:15308267-15338844 GCF_000317375.1 Microtus ochrogaster | reverse complement strand
CATCTATCTATCTATCTATCTATCATCTATCTATCTATCATCTATCTATCTCTATCTATCTATCTATCTATCTATCTATCTATCTATCTATCTATCTATCTATCTATCTATCTAAAACACATACTGATTTGATACATGATTATATACATGTAAGTAAGTTTAAATCTATAAACACAAGTGTAAATTCGGTGTTCTGGCAGTCTGCCTTTCAGTGACTCAGCAGCAGCAGCAGCTTATGTCATCATCGCATTCCCACTGTTGCTAGGAGTTGCACATTTCCACCCTGCAGCGTGTGCACCCTGTAAAGGGGGCCTGCCGTCCCAGATATCTCCCTTGTTCTGTGTCCTATTTTTGTCTCTGTCTCCTGGTCTCTCTCTCTCTGTCTGTCTCTATAGCTTTCTCATGTTCTCACTCTGAGATGATAGTTTGCTCTCTACGCACCCAATAAACCTCTTGCATGAGATCTGTTGCTTGCCATGATCACTTAGCAGCAAACCTGAGCCCCAATCTGTCAAGGTACCATTAGCTGGCTTATTCTAACAACAAATACATTTAATTTATATGCATGCATATAAATGAGTGCATCTTTGACTAATGATGTATATTTCCATTTTCAAATACATAGAAATGTCAGTGTGTGTGTGTGTGTGTGTGTGTGTTTACATTATGTGTATTGAGAGAATCTAGCAACTCTGGCTTAAATACTAAAGTCACATTCTGAAAGTAGCATTTTCTCATTCACATCTGTACATTTAAATACAGCTATCTTGAAGATTTCAGGTTCCAGAAAAATGGTTTCTAAGCATTCACATCAATTTTACAAGTTTAAAGAACTCAAAATTTTTAAGTGACTTTATTTCTAAAATCTTTTCACAATGTCATTTGAAGTAAGATTTTGCATTTTCTTCCTTGATAATTTGACTTTTGCATTACACAGAACTGACAAAGTCATTTATTGGGTTGTCATCTAATTGTTTCAGAAATTATTAAGTGACAAATCCATCTAAAAGAGAGAACACTGACAAGCTGACACATTTTGTGGGACAAAGGACGTGCACGAAGGATGCCTGAGTTGCGACTAGAATCCCCGACAGGGAAGGAAAAGCAGAACACCAGGGCTCTTTGATCAAGCTGCCTTTCCCTGGGCCAGTCTAGGAGAGAGGCCGCCATGCATTGAGCTTGGCAGAGTGTTTGGTGTTCACCTAGGAGGCCCTGGATGTGCAGTCACTTGCATATGCACACCTGCACCAGGATACAACCTTAGTATTTCCAGATGTGGAGAAAGCCATCTTAATGAGAAGGGCACTTAGAACTGGCCCTAAGGAGAGCTGGTTTGTCAAACATGAATTCACTATTTTCTCTTCACTAAGGAGACTTGGACTACCTCTCTTATGCTATGTGCAGTTAGTCTTCTGCAATATTCAAACCCAGAACATGTGCAGGTACATGTTTCTTTTTGCATGTGTGCAGAGTCCAGAGAAGGATATCAGATACTTTGCTCTGTCATTCTCCAACCTTATTCCTTTGACACATGGTTTCTGATTGAACCTGGAGCTAAGCTGGCAGCCAGCAAGTTCAGCCATTTTCCTATTTCTGCCTTGCACAGCTCTGGGGTTACAAAGGTATGTGGCCACATCTGGCAGTTTGCATGCATGCTGGTATTTGAACTCAGATATTAGTGCTGATGCAGCAAGTGCCTTTGCTCATCTTAACTCTTGTAGCCATGTATGTTTTTCTTCTTTAGTCCTCACAAACATACAGGACTCAACATGCAATGACTGAAATAACAGCACGTCCCAGAAGCAGCTACATTAGGGGAAGCCTGCGGAAGGTCCGTGCACTGGAGAATATGTACTCACTGTCTCCATACCTACCTGAGGTAGACCCACAGCTAGCATAGATGCTAGAACACCATGCTGATGTGTGTAACTAAGCATTCTTGGACTTTGTCCCTTCCAGATACTCAATTTTTCAGTTCATTAATAGAAGTCTGGCCCTCTGTCATTGTAACTTGTCACAAGGAAGAAAGATGACACAAAATTGTAGCCAAATCCTTACAGAGGCAAAATTGCTTCCAGGGAAAACTTACCATATCACTTGATCTATTGACAAGCCCAAAGTTCATATCTTCCATCTTCATACAGCTCCTCATGATGCCCCTTTCCATGAATTTGTCGTCTGCCTCACAGAGGACCGCCACATCCTACTTTTGAACAACTTTATTGTCTTACATATCCTAAATTATAATCAATTAAGACAACAAACGAGGAACCCAAGATTCTTTGATAACTCCAGCAAAATTCTAAGGGCCTTTTTAAAAATTTAATTTTAGTTTTTAGCATGTGTGTGTGTTTGCTTTGTGTGTGTAAATGAGTGTGATGCTTTCAGAGGCCATAGGTATTGGATCTGCTGGAGCTGGAGATACAGGTGTTTGTGATCCACCACACAAGCATGCTGGGAGTTGAACTGAATTCAGGTCTCTGGAAGACAGGAGTACATGCTCTTATCTGAGCAATCGCTTCATCCCTGGGGACTTCTATGTAATACCTTTAAAGGAAAAAAAAAATCCCTACTACTTTTGTCTCTAGGCTGTAGCTCAGTTTCTGAAACAATCTCAGGTTATATATTGAAATAATAATTTTCAAGGTAAGTTGGAGATGCCCGACACATGTTGTAGCCCCATTTGGAATTTCCCTGTGTGGTTCTGAACGGCACTGACCACATCTGCAGATTCTCAGACCAAGGAAGGATTTTCTCCATGTGCAGCATTGTAGCTGGTCATAGACATGAAACACATCAGCTCTGTACACCCCCTTATTTGGCTGGTTCGGCTGGTCCGCTTTTATTATGACCCTGCATCATCACCTTTGCATTATGGCCATTCACTTGCAGCCCACACTGAGGCTATCACAGCAAAGCCCTCCTTAACAGCAATAGTGTCTTGTGGTTTTTACATCGCATTTCTCTCCTTAATACTGACTGCTATTGTGATAATGAGCTTAGTAATCTCATTGAAGATGAATTTCCTTTGAACTCCTTTTCTTTTTTAAAAGCTGGAGAGAGTCTTTGTTTCCAGGAGCCCTTTTCAGGCCTGGAAGCTTTCCATTTGAGTACAAGCCAAGTAGACACCTGGGGCTTCAGACTTTGGCCTCCGAGTCCTTTTCTTTAGGCGTCAGCAACTCCCCCAGGCTCTTCCTACAGCTCCTCTGTCTGCTGCAAGGCCTCTGAGCTAATTGTCTTTAATGAGCTTGCTGGGCAACTCTGCCTGTAACCCAAGGAGAGCTTACCTTTCCCATTGAGCTTTCAGTTTACTCGAAAAGTGCTGATATCTTAGGCTTCTTCTTTCTTTTGTGTACAAAACGGAAATTAAAGAAACTGAGAGTTGGTGTGCGCTGGGCTCCTCTGCCAAGAGGATGCCCTTTACCTGCCTTAATAACAGTCGTGGTTTTCACTCTTAGCTCTGACCAAAGCTCATCAAGTGCAAGGATCCACTTACAGTTTACCCCGGGCTTCACAAAGGGAGGTCGCAACCAGCTGCCCACAATCGCTTGATACTGTTTTAGAAATGTAAATTCTTAACCCAACTCTGACCTATCGGGTCAGATGTTCTACAAGCAGAGCTCAGCACACTGCGCCTCAACAAGCCCTGTGGGACATTTTGAGGCATGCTCATTTTTTGAAACTCCCTTTTACAGGTCGTATGAGGTCAGCATCCCCATTACACTCGCCTTTCAAGGGAGGAAGCTAAGCCTCCGAGGGATTTAGTTATCTATCAGAGCCACAGATTATTTTAAACTTCAAAGCAGAGACAAAATATAGAAGAAAACAACAGCTTAAAGATGAAACACTAATTGCACATGTAGTAGTCAAAAGCTCAGTACTGGGGCTCAGATGGTAAAGTGCTTGGTATGTAAAATGAGTATCTGAGTCCAAGCCCAGAGCCCAATGAGAAGTAGGGTGTTGGTGTGTGCACTGGGTAGGTAGAGACAAGTGGATTCCTGAGGTCTGCTTGTCGGCCAGCAGAGCCAGATTCAAGAGATCCAGATTTCTGAGAAAACAGAGACTTTACCCTGGAGAGGTTCCCAGGAGCCCATGGTGATGTCCCCAGTTGGTCCCTTGGGCAGCTGAGGTTAGGCAACCTGAGATGACCCTATCCTATAGCAATACTGACGAATATCTTGCGTACCACCATAGAACCTTCATCTGGTGATGGATGGAGATAGAGACAGAGACCCACACTGGAGCAATGGTCTGCGCTCCCAAGGTCCCAATGAGGAGCAGAAGGAGGGAGAAGATGAGCAAGGAAGTCAGGACCATGAGGGGTGCACCCACCCACTGACACAATGGGGCTGATCTATTGGGAGCTCACCAAGGCCAGCTGGACTGTGACTGAAAAAGCATGGGATAAAACCGGACTCTCTGAACATGGCGAACAATGAGGGCTGATGAGAAGCCAAAAACAATGGCACTGGGTTTTGACCCTACTTCATGTTCTGGCTCTCTGGGAGCCTAGCCAGTTTGGATGTTCACCTTCCTAGACATGAACAGAGGGGGGCAAACCTTGGACTTTCCACAGGGCAGGGAACCCTGACTGCTCTATGGACTGGAGAGGGAGGAGGAGAGGAGCTTGGGGGACAGGGAGAAGGATGGGAGGAGGGGGAGGGAAATGGGAGGCTGGGAGGAGGCGGATTCTTGTTTTTTTTTTCCTTTTCTCAAAAAAAAAAATATCTACAGGAAAGACATCTAAATTTGAGGTTTGTCAATTGCATGCACACATAAGTGCATACCATACCAGCACAGACACATACACACGTAAACAAAAAAAAGAAAGAGAGGAAGAAAGGAAAAAAGGAAGGAAGAAATAAAAACTCAGTAACAAGAAGACAATTGAAAATAACTCCCTCTCTCAGACACTGTACTTAATACAGCTCAATAAATTTAAAGAAGCAAAAACTATGATAAATGGAAATATTCATTCTGATCTATTCTAAGGAGAAAGTTTTCAGAGCCTAATTGGTTTATATATACTGAAAATACAATTATGAGCCGAACATCCTGAGAAACATGGAGCACTTCGACAAGAAGATTAATTTCATAGCAGTAGATTTAGAAGAATTAATTTTAAACAGATCAACCCAGTCCGTTTATATGAACTGCTGGGGCCTGTCCTACTACAGATGAGACAAGGGTGGGGACTGCAGTCATCTGCTCCTTCATGGGAAGTGTCCATGTGAATATTAATCCTGAAGACTGCTTGTCGACTCCCTGTCTGTGGAATGTGTTTAAATGCCACCTGTGTCAATGTGGGAAAGCATTAGCTTCCTGAAGAGGCTAGACCCCTCGCAGGGAAGAGCCCTAAAACATCACAGTAATTTCTCACATTAAATAAGGAAACAGATGGGCATCCGCCAGGAAGTGGAAAGACTGTGTATGAAGCAGAGGACTAGAGAGAAGCCTGCCGAAGCTGGAGCAAGCACCAGCTGTTGGGTTGGCCACTTGTACCCTCTTCCTTTTTCAGCAGTGTCCCTTTAGCCTTAGGAGCATTTCAGGTCAGCAAAAGCCATAGGCAGCCACTAGGGCATCTTAAGGAGAGCAAACACCGAGCTTCCGAAGTCTACCCTTGGTAAAGCTAGATCCACGTGAAGATAGGACTTCATTCCCATGTACTGCCTTCCCACAAGCAAGGCAGGTTGTAAGACAAAGTGTCTGAGGAGGAAGTGTTGAGGAATGGATCCTAGGGGTCAGAAAGCAGGTACATCTACATCTGCAAAGCAGCTGGCAAGGATGTGCTCGGGGAGATCAAATTACATGTCTGTCCAGTGGCACAGCTGGGACCCAGCCTGCTGCATGGCGGTGACTGATTTGTGCGTTCGTGGTCCCTGTTAAATTGACAGTCTGAGTGTACACAGTTCTTCATTGACTTCTTAAGAAAAATAAAAACAAGAATGAAAAGTACAGCCTGTATTAGTTCTTTGGGAATTTTACTAAAACAAATTTTCATGTATATGTATTTATGTATTCATTGTGTTTACTAATTATTTGAGAATTTCATAGAGTGTGTCTTGATTATATTTACCTTCATCATTGCCCCAACTCTTCCCAGATCCATTCCTTACCACTAACCCCACCACACACACTTTTTTATTTTTCTGGTTCTTTGGCTCTTAACAACATTTTTACCAACTCATTTGCAATGTTTCTTGAACCTTAGGCATTATTGGGTTGTATTACAAATATATTAATTGGGTCAGGCATACTGTGGTAAGGTGATCTGCATTTTGACCAATCACTGGTTCAAAAAGAATAAAAGGAAGTTGTTTCTTTGATGAGGAATAAGTGCTGCACTTATCTGTGGGTATTCAGAATGCAGTCAGAGATTGTACTGGTTAAGAAAGTGACTGTAGGCTGTTTTCTTATTGGCTCCATGGTCTCTCCAGCCTTGAGTAGTTGGCTAGCTTGTCAGTAGCAGACATGAATCCCTTCCTATTGAGCAGGCCTTAAGTAGAAGTGCAGGTAGCTGTTGATTAGTCCCAGGATATGAATAGCACTCTCACGCCTTTAGGAAAAGCTCCATCATTGTTGCATATGTAGGCTTAGAACTGAGGAGGGATACTGATCATTTCTCTTCCATGCCAGCCTTCATGGTTCCTCTCAACACTGCTAGAGTTAATCCTCAGGAAGGAGGCTTCCAGCTAAGATCCAGATCGATTCCTTCAAGTCCTGGGTCCACAGTGTGTGGTATCGTCAACAGGATGGCTGGACTTTGTTTTTCTAGTACCTCGGACAAGAGCAATAGCCTATATTGTTTGGAAGTCTCTTGAACTCCCCTGACCAACAACTCAAAAGTTTTCCCATGTCTGATTGCACTGAGACTTTTGTTAAATAGATAATGGATTTTGTGTGTGTGTGTGTGTGGCGGGGGGGGGGGGGGGTTGTACTGTCTTTCCAAGTAGCATAACTTCAATTAATACACACAAACATACGCTATATGTAATTTTAATAAACATAAAATAATATAATTCCTTAGGGTCTTTTCAAACACTTTTAGTGTTATTTATTCCTCATCCTCTTTGACTTTTAAATAAAGTTCAATTCAAAAATTAATACCCATAGTTTGCACATCTATGTATACATGTGTGAGAAAACAAATTACAAAAACATAGCTTTAAAATCCTGGCAGTTGCCAAGCATGGTAGCCCATTCCTTTAATCCTAGCACTCTGGAGTCTGAGGCAGCCAATCACAGTGAGCTCACTGTCAGCCAGGCCCACACCATGAGTTTCAGACCACAAAATGCCCAGCAAATGTCTTTGATGGTATGCTATTTTGTCTAGTCCTTTACTTTATTTTAAAGACGTTAAAGAAAGAAGTGTGGCAATGATGCAAGTAAGAGAGCTTGCTAGACAAGCATGATGCTCTAAGAATGAACCCCTTGAACTCTAATTAAAATAAACACCTGAGGTTGACAGTGTGCCTACCTGTAGCCCCGGGACTCTCAGAATCAGTGATCAGGCAGAAGGATCACCCAGGCTTGCTGATTGGCAGCCTAGTTCCAGTTTCACTGAGAGGACCTGTTCCAGGGGACTAAGTAAGAAAGTGGCAGAGTAAAGTACACAACATCTGCCTTCATTTCCTAAATGCACAGATGTGTGTAGCACGTGCACACACTCAAATAAGAGCATGGGCCATGTTACAGAGGAGTCATATTCTTGTCTCAAATACGTACACACATCCACTCAAATAAGAGCCTGGGCCATGTTACAGAGGAGCCATGTTTTAGTCTCTTAATGGTTGTGGACATCCAGGAGAGGAAGAGACTGCATCTTTAAATCTCTATTCATGTATCTAGCCTTGTGCTAGGCATATAATGAGAGCTTAAAAGATATATGTTGATAGTAATGAGCTTCTTTCTCTCAAATTGTTTTCTGAAATTGGTAGGCTTAAAATAGTATATCAAACAGTGATCAATACTCAGGACATGCTAGGCAAAATTGGCAGAATAAATGTGTGTAAATCAAGAAGATAGGAGAGCATCTCCCAGAAAATTTGGGAGCTGCTCAAGGATGAAATTGGGGAACTGATGACTGAAATGTGCAATCCGTTGTTTCAATTGACCTCGGGGTAAGGAGAGTGCTGGGCAACCAGTGCAAACCTTTTATGAGCAAACAGACTCCAGAATGCTACAGAAACCGCAGAGCAATACACCACACTGGCAGAGGGATCCCACTGTCAACTACTTCATAGCTCATGTGTTTTATAAAAGGCTGCATGGTCTTAGGAAAAGTGAAATGCAAAATGAACCTGGAGAAACTGCAAGGTAGTTGGAGGAAAGTAAAAGGCTAGTGGATCCGTTGATTTTCTGATTGTTTTTACAAGATGGCTGACAGGAAGCAACTTAAGGGAGAATAATTTACTCTGGTTTATAGTTTGAGGGAATATAATTCCTCACAGGTACATGGATGTAGGAACAACAGCCTGTTCTTCACTTTGTAGCTGCTGTCATGAAGCAGAGTGGGAAGCAATTAAGCATTTCTGTGTTCATTACACGTCTTCCCACAAAACCCTGGAATACTCCATAGTGGGTTTCTTCAAGGAGGATGGAGATTCCACTGTGATTTAGCTCAGTATTTTGTTTTGAAATCTTGGTGGAAGCTGTTTCATCTCCTTCAACCTCAGGTCCTAACTACCAATGCTTAGGCTACTGTATTACCTAGGGCCTTATGAGTTTCGACATCATTGAGAGGTAGAGTTGAGTATGTAAACTGCTTCCATTTCCTTATTACATGTGATACAGCCCAGCTCCTTTGACCTGTTGAAATTTCAATTTCTTCTATATATTGAAGCAACCAAATAGGCTTTAATAAAAGGTAAAATGACATGCTTCTACTATTAGCAGAGGGCCCAGTTGCATGGAGTTCTAGCTGAAGATTATCTGCCACACAAGTGTGTGTTGTTCTGGGGTAAGATACCCATAGGAAGACACTTTGAACTCTCAGAGGCTGTCATCTGAGTTTAGATTATCAGTTGCATAGGTACGGATGGCCTTGCAACCTTGCAAAATTCCTTGTTTTCTCACAGACATGACTCTTCAAGTTTCTCTTTTTTTCTCAGGAAACTTGTCCATGCCTTTCACATCTTTCAAGAGTCTTTATGTTATCACATAAAGGATGGCGAGAGCTCTATCCTCTTAGAAAAACTGACCTGCATCAAATGAAGGGTGTCCCTTCATAAAGGACAGACTGGATGGAGTTCAGGAAGACGTGCATAGAAAGGTCAGTCAAATAGGATGAGCTATAGTCTGCTGGATCCCAACAGAAGAAGCTGCCAGCAGCAGATGCTTGCCAGAAATTTGCACCTGAAAGTTGCTTCTTGGAGCATTATTTGCAAAAGACCAATGGAACAAATTACCACAAAGAGGCACAGGCACTGACAATGTGAGAAGTGCATTTGAAAGTGAAAGCAAGTGATTGGGAGGAAGAGGAGATGTAAACACCAGAACTCACAGCAGTTGACCAGTTTCTTGTTTTGTGCTTTCTTAGTGAACACATGGTGTCATCAAAGACTTTAGGTGGCTAGGACATTTCCAAGTAGGAAGGACATGGGTTGGTTCTCAGAGACAGGTTTTGTAAGTTTTTGATGTGTGTGTGAAAGCAGGCTGCAAAGTCTTACTGTGCCTCACTAAATACCTAAATGCGGAGCTCGGGAGATGGCTCAGCAGGTAAAGGTTCTTTCCTCTAGTCTAATGACCTGGGGTCTATCCCTGCAACACCCAGCATGAAAGAGAACAGACTTCTGCAGCTTGTCATCAACTTTGCCATACACCCCACCAACACACACAAAGGAAATCACATTGGCTCAGGCTGCTGTTAGAGTTAGAATTTGAATCTTTACATTCCTCTAAAATGTCTACAGACTCAAACTAGGGAGACTTCGGATGCACTAGGATTCTGAAAATAATTGCAAGTCTGTCCCTGAGACACCTTCACGCCTGATCATTTAGTGGCCAGGAGCTCAGCTTGTTAATAAATTGCTAGGCATTGCTAAGTGGCTGCTTAGTGCCTTCATTCATGAATGTTCCACTCAGTCAGTAGGCATGTACATATATTCATAAATGACATACACATACAAAAAGAAAGAAATCCTTAATAGATGTGCTCAGCCAGCATCCTTGAAGTTGATATTTATTATTGATGGGTTTACATATCGGAGTAATATGGGAAGTTAAATGAGCTATTCAGACAGTTGTATTAAAAAAATTCTCTTGTTTTGTCCATTTCATTCTCTGAAGCCATGATCCTAAAGTGAAATTAAAAATAAAAACTAAGGAGAAAAAACTAAGGCATCTATTGTATGTATATATGTGTGTGCTTGCATGCATATTTATGCTTGTGTTTTGAGAAATCAACACTGCATATCTTCCTTAGTCTCTCTACACCTTTTTTTTTTGTGAGTCAGATTTTCTAAGTAAACCTGAAACTCACCAATTTGACTAGACTATCTGGCCAGCAAGCCCGAGAGATCACTCATCTCTCACTGCACAGGGTTAGATGTATGTGTCACTATGCACACTTTTTCTTTTTTTTAAAAAAAATATACACACTGGAGAATGAAACTCAGACTCTCACAGCTGTGTGGCAAACATTCCACTCCCTATGCCATTTCTTCTGCCCAAGGCGGTCGAGTGAACCACAGCATGTTTTGATGCAAGTTCCCACATTAGCTGAAAATGAGACTGTGCATATTTTGTGAAATGTTTGTAAAACACCAGTTTGACAGACTTTTCTAGACAATTTCAGAGTTTAGACACTATTTGCCTCACACAGGTACAGTTAGGTATAGTTGATGATTTCTTACTTTTATATTTAGCATTGTGTGAAATAAACAGTGGGGTTTAATATTATTCTTCCAGAGTAAGTCTGACAAGGTTCACATTTCTAGTGAGAAAGGAAAAGAAAAAAAAACTGTGAAAATAAAAAAAAAGCAAGAAAGGAGAAACAGACCATAAAGAAAGCAAGAAAGGAGAAACAGACCATAATTTTGCACCCAAGAATATTTAGAAGTAAAACTTAATTTTGAGTAATGATGCTAATGGTGCCTGGACAGTGTTGTGCTGTTGAGGATGATGGGATATGGTGGCAACAATCTTGGCTCTACACACTACAACTCTAAGAGCCAGGGTGATTCCAGAGTTCCTTTTCTAAACACCCAAAATTAGCCCAGTGTGTCAAGCTTAGTTCACCATGGAGGCAGAAGAGAGAGGTGCTTGCCTTGAAAGAAATTAGAAGCACTTAAAACTCAAGTGAGCCAACATCTTAAGCAAGGCTAAGAGCCCTGCACAAACTGTTCCCAGACACAGAGAGATGCCAGCCTTGAAAGCATCCTGACGCCCAGGGAGGCTGAGAGAAGGCTGCTTATGATCTGAAGAAAATGGAACTTGGATCTTTTTTAAAGATGGAAACAAAATGACTCAAAACTGCAACTTCGTCTGAAAACAACCTGTTTTGATTGAAAACCCCAAGAAAATAAATAATCCCACATCTATCTTCCCCTTGAAAGTCAACATAAAAATTTGAAATAGTTCCCCGGATAGAAGGACTGCTTATTCCTCACTCCAAACCCAACAGCAAACCGAGCACAATTCTGCAAAAATTGATGTGAACTTCAATATTGAGAAACAAAATAGAAGAGCCTCCGAAGAGAATTTTGAAAACGAAAAGCCTTGCCCTGTGAGAATATTGCAACTGATATCATAAGAGATGATGTTCAATATTCTGCTTAATAACTAATCAGAATGCTTACTTTATCCCAAGCCTCAATTAGAGACCCAGAGAGTACGAGAGGCAACAAATACTAATGCAGGCAAAACACATTCTTTTCAACAAGGTTGGGCTGACATTGGAGGATGGAGTAACTGAAGTCACGGTTGCAGACAAGGAGGTTCTGTGAGGGCAAGAACACATTAGCTTTCACTATGTCTTCACATTTAATGGTCCTTTAGAAAAATGATGAGGTTTTTCTTCTAAAGTAAAAGAAACATTTGTTTACATGCTATTTTATACAAAGCATGACTTTTTGATATGTATATATATTTATGTACGCATGTATGTTCATGCATGTGTGCCTGTATGTGCAGAGGCCTGAGGCTGACTTTCAGTATGTTTCTCTGTCATTCTTTATCTATTTAGGCAGTGTATATTGTCTTTCAGGCAAGGCTGGCTAGCCAGCATGCTTTGGGGAACTCTAAGGATGCCATCACACCTATCTGGCTTTTTTGTGGGTTTTGGGGATCTTAACTCCACCCTTTGACTGTAAGCACGGTGCCTACCAAACCATCTTCATAAGCCTCAAACTCTAGCCTCGAGAGACAGGTAACATAACCTATCCAGTTAGCATAACCCTGTGCCTCTTTCCCTGCTTTCTTTTCCTAATGATTTTCGGACAAGCTTTTGTTGACATGAAGGTCACACAGTGTGGGCTGCAGCAGGAAAGAAAGCTCTGTTTTGTAACTTAGAGCAAATGTGTTACTCCCAAACTGATAATTACAGTGCCAGGATAAATCTAAACTTTGCCATTTTTTCCCTATATTTGATTTTTTTTTAGAACCTTGAATGGTGACTGTTCAACACAGTGAGATAAAAGTACAGATTCTTCAGACCAAATTCCACACTTAGCAACCTTGAACAAGTGACAGTTCAGTTATTTCGGCAAGTTATATAAAGTGTCTGATACATTTAAACAAACAAGTAGATATAACCCTCTAACCGATATGATGGTGAGTGTTAATTTTCGATTTGACAGAATCTAGAGCAGCTGAGAGATAAGCCTCTGAGCACGTCTGTAGGGAACTATCTTGATGGTGCGAATTGGCATGGGAATGTCTTCCCATTGTGGGTTGCAGCATTCCCTGGCTAGGAGCCTGAACTGCACTGTAGTGGAGAAAGTGAGCCGAGCACCAGCAAAGCCTTTGTTTCTCCTTCTAGTTATGGCTGCCACATGACTAAGCTTCTGGTACCATGACTTACATCCCTGCCATGATGGATTGTAAATTTGAACTGTAAGTCAAAATAAACCCTTTCTCAGTTTCATTGCTGTCATTGGTGCATTTCTCCCACAGTACCATGAGCCAAAGAAAAGAAGGCAGCTAATGATGCAGTCTTACTGACACTCAGATTTTGTCAGCGTGTATCCCTACTCTTATAGATGAGAACAGATTCTGTCACAAAGCTCTCAAAATCACAAGAACGGGAGGAGCACACTGAACTCTCTCCAGCTGACACTCTGATTTCCCTTGGGAGAGAGTTACACTGGAACCAGGGCTAGACGTGATTTCATTATTTCTGAATGGGTACAGGACAGTGATCAAGCCTCCACAGTCTGGATACAACAAGCTGCCAGAAACACTGGTTAGCATCAGCACATCTCATATTTGTGCACTAGAAGACGAAAGCATTTCCTACCCATATGTTGTCTTCTTGCTTGTACTGTTGCCAGTTGTGCCCCGTGTCGCTGAACATCAGGCGATAGCTTGTCACCCAGTCAGAGCTCCCGTATCTTCCCTGCGTGGCCACTGCTGTAATCTCCACTCTGTTGCCCAGGTCCATCTGGAGCCACTGTTGGGCATTGGAATCTGCTGGGGACCAACCACCAGTTCCTGGAATAGCATAAAAGAGAGAATGGTAATGATGCCTTGAAAGCCTCCATTTCGTATGTTAAAGATCAATGAAAGCGTGTTCAACTAAAGCACCACTGTTCCCTGCCTCTGAACTTAAACTCCTAGTTCTTTCAGACCCCGATTCCTGTCCTGCAGCTCTGGGCTCCAGGTTCACTGCGGATACAGTGTTTTCAGTGTCTCCTCCCTTCTTCCGTTCCCTTCTCAAGCCTTTCTTTCCTCTAAATTTTTCCTAGGAACCTACCAGGGGACCCGCGCTTCAGGTCTCAGAAGGCTTTGGTTGGCCTTTACATGACATCATTTACTCAACCTTTATTTCTCACAAGGAGAATGCTGGGTGAAAGGGAAAGAAGAGTTTGGTGAAAGCCAGCGAGGAAGAAGACAGAAGCTGCATCAGAGGCACAGGGGACAGGCTGTCTTAGGAGGTGTCAGACAGTGAAGCTGAATCCTCAGGCCCGGATACCATGCCTGGAAAGGCTGGGAAGCAGACAGGCAGTCACTGGTGCATAGGGAACAGAAAATGAAACGGAAAAACACAATCTCAGTACATGTGGAAGCATGGCGCATTTCACATGTGGTTCCCCGCACCTAGACATACAGGGACTTTTCAACAGCTGTGTGGCTTCCAGACTATTTATGACATTTGGACTTTGTCGATGACAAATATTCATTCTCATGGAACTGGGAGACTCGGCTTAAGTTTTTGCTTCCATCTCAAGTAGGAAAAATAAATCAATATAAACTTTTACTGAATGCTGAATTCTCAAGTTCTCTGGAACCTGGGGTGAGAGGCATCACAGAGTCTCTCGAGTTGGGCAGGTATGTGGGGAAAATCAACAGTTTTGCTCAGAACATGAGGTGAGAGGTCTACTAAGCTTAAAGGAATGAGCAACAGATTCAACTTTTCCTTCAGCTTATGTGCTCGTCCCATGATGCTCTAGCTTCTCTTCCACTTAGTGAAAAACCATTCACTCACACTGCGGTTGGCAGCTCAGGGATTTTCTTTATCCTAACGCTCACTGCACAGGGCTGTGTGTGACAAAATCTGTAGATACTGGAGCTGGGGAAGTATGGCAGAGCCCCTCCTGATCTTAAGACATATGTAGGCTGTGAGCACTGTATTTAGCATCACATAGTCTCTAATAGTCTTGTTTGATAAGCTTCTTTTTATTTCTTATTATTAATAAGATTTTTATTTTTATTATTAAATTTATTTATTCTACTTATTATTATCAAAATTTTATTTCTTCTTATTATTATTAATAATAAAATTCAAAGCAAGGAAGAAGAAAGGCATGTGATTGTCATCTACTCTGAAATGTGTTCTGAGTGTTGGGTATGACACCAACAAGCTAGGTCCTGAGGTACACTGATACTTCCCCTTTTCTGTAGTAAGAGGGCTGCATGTGTGTGTGTGGGAGTAATATGGGGTAACTGCATTCTTTAACTTTCCATATTGTCACTACTATAGCCACAAGACCTAGTTCTCCAGAATGAAAGCTGTAAGTGAATTTCCAACTTCCCTCTGCCTCTGTTCTCACCTTCCCATGACAGACACAGTGAACAAGGTTTAGGTATTGCTGGAACCATAGTTTCTGGCTAGTTAAATAAAGGTTGATTTGTATGATTGTGGTTTTTCATATAGCATTTCCTTCTGTTAAATATCTGTTAAATAAACTTATTATAAATGATATATGGGGAAATATAAATGTGTAAAACTATACACACAGAAATTTAAGCGTGGGCAGAATAATGTGGGACTTTGACCCTTTTGAGTGATGCTTGCTAGTTTGGAATGAAAATGCTCAAGTTTTCATAATTTGCTTTTCATTGCCGACAATCCCCAACCTAACTTTTTTTTTTAAAGATTTATTTATTTATTATGTATACAACATTCTGCCTCCATATATGCCCACATGCCAGAGGAGGGCGCCAGATCTCATTACAGATGGTTGTGAGCCACCATGTGGTTGCTGGGAATTGAACTCAGGACCTCTGGAAGAGCAGCCAGTGCCCTTAACCACTGAGCCATCTCTCCAGCCCCCCAACCTAACTTCTTGATCACGCTTTAGACTTTTTCATTTATATAAATATTTACGTCTAAGATAAAGTTACATTAAAATAGAAGAAAGCAGGTCTATGGCCATGGCTCAACAAGTAAAGGGCTTGCAGTGTAAGACCTGAGGTTGGGTCCCAGTACTCATGTAAATCCTAGGCAGGTGTGCTGGCTTAATTGGAATCTCAGTGCACAAGAAGCAGAGACAGAAGGTTCTGCAAGCAAACAGGCAAGCTAGACTAGCAGGGTCCGTGAGCACTTGATTTAGGTGAGAGATACTGCATTTGTATAAAAGGTGGAGAGAGTAACTGAACAAGATATCCAAGCAACAGAGCCTTGCTCCTCAACTTGCACAGCTGCATAGACAAACATGTATCTTCCCACACACATGCAGACACACATGCACACATTCAAGCATACAACGCATACACATGAAAAAAAGAAAAAAGTAGCAATAAGTGTATACCTTTGTAAAAACCAATAAAAAAATAAAATAAATCAAAGTCAAAACTGAAAGTCCAGGGGGTTTGACTTAAGATGAAGACTTTCTCAAACACTTCTGAAGAAAATCACATTTTTCTTTTATTTGGATTAGGAATGGGAGAAAACCCCACCTCAGTTTCTTAACCCTTCTGAATATGAACCAGTATGGAGCAGTTACTGTGGGCATTCATACAGATCAAGTAGGCATGTTCTGAACCTTCCAGTCGCAGCTTGAGCACTTAGCATGAAAGACCACTCTCTGACTGATAATTGTCCAGTCCTTTCTCCCCAGTATTGAAGATGCCCCTCCACACACATTACAGCTACTAGGCAGACCCTCGGAGCTCCTTTGGTTGTCCCAGCAAACGCTTTCTTTGCTAGCCAAACAGTAAATGTGTTTTGGAATAAAAAGGGCGATTTCAAAAAATGGATAGGCTTTCTAAGGCAAACTATGTGCTCACCGATTCCCGATTCTGAATTACATCAAAATTGAGTGAGCATGAAGTCAGGTGTCAACTGTGATAGCGTTGTCCATAGCACAGCTGGTGACTCTGTGATTTCTGAATATGAGGGCTGCTGTCAGTCCTGCAACCTACACTTAGAAGCACTTAAAAGAAATTTCAATTTCAAGAAAGTTTAAAAACCTTTATTTATCTATTTTTTTATTTGTTTTTTTTTTGGTGTGTGTGGTTGTGTGTATTTGCCCATCTTTGAATATATGTCTGCTAAGGTATGCATGTGAAAGTTTGAGGATAATTTTGGGGATTTCGCTTTCTTCTTCCATCATGTAGTTCTCTAAGGGCTTACCTCAGAATGTTAGCCTTAAAAGTAACTACCTTTAGCTGATGATCTGTCTTTTAACTTGGAAATGAAAAATAAATTATCTCACCATAAATATGTACAATATTCATAATTCAGCCATTCTTTCCCAAACATAAAACCAGAGATGATCTTAAGACTATCTCTGATTTCATTTCTAACAACCTATAACCCTTACTCACTGCATACTGGACTATTGACATCTTACATGTGATATATGTATATGTATGTATACACATATACATATATATTTACACACACATACATGAATGTACACATGCATACACACACACAGGACACAGGTGTAATGTTGGGACTCTAACCAGGGCTTAGAGCATATTAGCTAATTACCAGTTCAGCAATATCTGAGTCCCTCCCCTACACTGCTAATTTCAGTGCTTTTTTAAAAAAAAAATATTTACTTACTTATTATGTATACAATATTCTGTCTGTGTGTATGGCCTTCAGGCCAGAAGAGGGCACCAGACCTCTTTACAGATGGTTGTGAGCCACCATGTGGTTGCTGGGAATTGAACTCAGGACCTTTGGAAGAGCAGGCAATGCTCTTAACTCCTGAGCCATCTCTCTAGCCCAGTGCTTTTGTTTTTGTTGTTTTGTTTTTCAGAAAATGTGGTGCAACTAGATGTTAGTGCTGAAAGTAGAAGCCGAGTTCAGTACCCTGATCTGCTTCCAAGGCTAAGGTAGAGGACTTCTCCAAATTCTACTCAGCGGCATTGCCAGGGAACTCGGGCAGCTTATCCAACTTCGTGCAGCCTATAACTGACTAAGCAGGGACTCCAGCGCTGACATCCCGTTTTCAGCCCCAGAATTCTTTACTCCAAAGCACCAGCAGTTCTCTCGCTCATCAGCCTGCTCCCACCTGAGCAGTGAATCACACTTCACCCTCTCCCCAGTGTCCCTCTGGGTTTTCCCGAAAATCAGCAGCCGTATTTCATTTGGAACATAATTTGCTATATTAGTGTGTACATGTGTGCATGTGTACATGTGTGTGTGTGTTGGTGGTGTATCCCATGGTGCCATTTGTGAGTCAGAGGAGAGCTTGTGGGAGCTGACTCTATCTGTCCTTCCGTCATGTAGAGCGCAGAGATTGAACTCAGGCCCTGAGGCTTGGCAGCAGGTGTTATTACCTGCTATACTATCCTGTGGTGGTTTGAAAGAAAATGGCCTTCATAGGAAGTTGCACTAATAGGCAGTGTGGCCCTGTTGGTGGAGGTGTGGCCTCATTGGAAGAAGTATGCCACTGTGGGGGTGGGCTTTGAGGTCTTCATTGTTCGAGCTATGCTCAGTGAGACACAGTTCACTTCTGTTCCCTGTGGATCAAGATGTAGAACTCTCAGTTCCGTCTCCAGCACCCATGTCTGTCTGCCCACTGACATGTTCTGCCATGATAATGGACTAAATCTCTAAAACTGTAAGCCAGCTCCAATCAATTGTTTTTCTTTATAAAAGAGTTCCTGTGGTCATGGTGTCTCTTCATGACAAAAGAAACCCTAACCAAGGCATAGCTCCAAGCTCCTAGAAATGCTATTTTAATTTCTGTGTGTCAGGGAATATTAACCTTCCTGACAGCTGGCCTAGCGGAGACGTTAACTCAGTTCTTCTGTCTTCAGGTTTATGCCTCGTGGTTTTAACAGTGACTAAAATCAGAAGCAAGTATAAAAGACTTGCCTATAGAATTACAATCAAACATTAAATAAGACAAAGAAGCTGTGACTCTGCACCCTTGTAACTCTTTGCTTCAGCTTCCCGTGTCACAATGCTGATTGCCACCTTGAATGCAAGACACAGGCTGCGAGAGAGACTGGGTGGGATGCAGAACAATAACTCCCTCCGTTTCTGCCTATTTCCATTTCCACCTCAGAAATGGAAATAAGAATTGATGGACCCCACACCTTTGAAACGGCACAGCATGGATTCTTTTCAGAGATGTTGAATAGCACATATTCCAAAATAGACTCCATCTGCAGAAGATCAGCTGCAGTCATCAGTTAGGACATACAATACTTTTACACCTCATATGTTTTAAGCACACAGTTTGGCTTATTTTGCTTCATTTTGTGTGTGTGTATGGTGCATTTCTATGTTCACATATGTGCCTGTATGTATTTGGATGCTTGTGTACATGTGTGAAAGTCAGAAGCTAGTGTTGAATGTCTTTCCGTATTGCTCTTGATATTATTTTTCAGACTCTCTCTCCCTGTACCCGGATTCCTAGTTAGCTTAAATTTGGCATAGCCTAGAGTCATCTACACTCTCAATCAATTGAGAGATTGCTTAGAAAAGCCCATATGGAGTTATCTTGATTATTAATTGAGTTGGAGGGCCAGGTTCACTGTGGGCAATACCCTTACCTGGACAGGTGATCCTGGATTTGATCAGAAACCACAAAATTGAGGCTTGTAATTAAACCAGCATGGGCTATGATTTCTGCCTTCAGTTTCCTAGTTGAGTGCCTGCCCTGACTTCCCTCAAAGATAGAAGTGATTTGGAAGTGTAAGCCAAATGAAACCTCAACAGAATAACTTTGATCAGAGTGGTTTTTTTACCATAGCAACAGAAAGCAATCTCAAACAGTGGAGCTTACCAATTCAACTACACTAGCCTAGTGAAAGCCACGTATAGCTTTTCTCCTCCTTGCCATTGCTGGGATGGCAGAGGTGCACATCCATGCCTGGCTCTTACAGGATGCCAAGAATCCTAACCCAAGGCTTTGTGCTTCCACAATAAGCACTCTACCAACTGAGCCATCCCACCAGCTCTTGACCATCGTTTAATCCCTACAACAAATTTCACAAGGGACATGTTTCCCAGACCTGTGTCTTCCCACACATCACACTAATCCCTATAAACAAAAACGATTTTCATTGAATGCACCAGGAGCTAGCAGGGAGGATGAGTTGCAGCCTCAGTTATGACACACGTGTTAGCCCTGTAAGCCAAGATTCAAAATTGTTTCATGGACAAAGCACTTAATGAGTCAAGCACAGTAATAAGTATAAACAGAAGCCTTGGACTGGTAAAATGGCTCACTCGGTAAAACACTTGTCTTGCAAACATAGACACCTGTGTTCCAACCCCTGCACCCATATTTAAATGCAGAGAAATTGGTGCACAGCTGCAGTCCCAGACGGGGAGGAGGAGACAGGTATATCACCAAGGCTCACTTGCAGGCCAGCTTGGTAAGCTTCAAGTCATTGAGAAAGCCTGTCTCCAGAAAACAAACAAAAACAAACAAACAAAAAAACAAGCAGGTGGAGTCTGAAGAATAATACCTGAAGTTGTCCTTTGACATACACATCAACATGTGTATATTACACATGAGAGTTTCTTCTCTGAATATTTAATACTCAGCCATGTGTTTACAAGTAATAAAATTATGCTCACATGTGTCTAAGTAATAAAATTATACCTCACATTCAGAAGGGCATCTACTCTTCTCTTTCGATTAGTCTCATCCACATGAAAGAGGCTTTGGTGAGAGCAAAGACCCCTTACGTCTGCGATAATGTTGGCTGTAACATGCGTGCTTCTTGTGTTACCAGACAGGTGTAGGATGACGGGATATTGCAGCTGACAATCACCGATGGGCAACACTTCCAGTTTAAGGGGTAACAAAGCTCCAGAGGTAAGCCAAGTAGAAGCTTCACCAAATACCCAATGTGTTGTCTTAAAAGACACAAATCCTGTAGGATCGGGTTGGAAAGATGGTCCACTTAGTGGACCTTTTGGAGGACTCAAGGTGGGTTCCTAACACCTCCGTCAGGCAGCTCACCACTAATCCAGGTCCTTGGTATCTGATGCCCTGTTTTGGCCTCTACAGATAAGGGACACATATGCACACAGACACAAACGAAGGTATATGTACAGAAATAAGACTGTAGATTAAAATTAGAATAAAGCTATTGCTTAAAATAAAAATAAATGTGGTGATCAAAAACCATGGCCCAACCCAACTTGGGTGGGAAAGGGTTTATTTCACTCAATTTCTTATAACTCTCCATCTTCAAAAGCAGTGAGGGCTGGGACTCAAGCCGAGCAGGAACCTGGGGGCAGGAGCTGATGCAGAGGCCGTGGGTGAGATCTGCTTACTGGCTTGCTCTCCACGACTTGCTCAGCTTGCTTTCTTAGGGAGCCCAGGGACATCAACATAGGGGTGACACACCCACAGTGAGCTGGGCTACCCACATCAATTAGAAAATTGTCCTACATGCTTGCTTACAGTCCAGTCTATGGACTCATTTTTTCACTCGAGGCTTGCTCCCTCCCCTCTAAAGACTCTAGCTTGTATCAGATTAATATAAAATTAGCCAGCACAACTGTTCATAGACTTGTTTAGTCTAAAAAGAAGCCTGCTTGCCTCCTGCACACCTCAGGCCATTGTGGAATAATGTAACTTCCACAGTGTAGCCCTGGCTGTCTCACTGCATAACTGATTTTTATGGAATCTTTTGTGATCTAGATCTTCCTCCTGCCATGCGTGTTTCTTCTGGCTCCTCCATCCTTACCCCACTACATTTCTCGGGAAGGATCCTCACAAATCTCTTTCACATGCTCTCCTTTTTGGAAGGAATGTTGTGATGGTTTCTACCATTCTGGCTTGTGACTAAATAGTGAAATGGTGAAGTGTGAGAGACATGGACACAAGCAGGCTCCGTGAGCCTGTGTGGATGCCACTGCTCACCTGCGCCTGTTTGTGAAATATTGAAGCACTTGTGGCTCAGGCAGCTTGGCTATGGTGTCCTTCACTGAATAGTTAGGCGCTAATCGGGCCATGCCCACACGCAGAAGCTTGGAAGAAAAGGTCAAAAGCTATACATAGCCTGTCTGTGAATCTGTAGTCTTTGGCAGACTCTCCAGGTATCAGGATACAGACCCTTAAGAGGCATTCAAATTTAAGTCTCCCTTTCTTCAGGGCATTTACAGGGTTCGACTGCTGGACCTGTGGACATCAGAGGGCAGAGAGTGTAATGAGCACCTTTTCTAGATGTGCCCATCTTTCCCGCACCCTCAGACTTGTATGCTCTCTCCCTATCATGCAGGACCCCTCACTTCTTGCTGCCTCAGAGTCAGGGACAGTCTGGCTGCAGGTTGTGCTGTGGAATACACATCAACCTCATAGCAGGACACACATCCCTTCCTCTGAAACCTGGAAGAAGGGACCCCTAGTTTGCCATGTGAGCCTGAAGTCTCTCAGAGCTCCACCACGCTGCTGTCTATCTACAGTATTAATGCCTCTCCCAGGAAATGTATTACCCCAAAGGGCAGTCTGCCTCCCACCCCAAACCAAGGCTTTTCATCTTTGGAAGAATGAAGCCATTAAGGTCATGGTAGACAGGGAATGTCTGCCTGTCTATTTCACAGGTCAGAAGTTACATGTGTCATGATGAAGCCATTAGGAATTCACGGAGGCTCAAAAGATTTCAAGTTTAGTTCTAAGTAAGAAAGCCTCATATTTGCCCACTTTGACCCAGAATTGCTTCGTACGCACATAAACAGCCAATCATGGATAGAAATGCAGGGGGTGCTCATGCATACAAAAGTGCGAAGACTGATTAACAGCTCAGTATGATATTGGACACTTAAATTTAAATGAAATAAAACTGACTAGACTTCCTTGATGAAACCAGCTATATCTCAATGCTCAATCTCTCTCTCTCTGTTTCTCTCTCATTCTCTCTGCCTCCTCCCCCTCTCTCTCTGTCTGCTCCCCCCTGTCCTTTGTGTGTGTGTGTGTGTGTGTGTGTGTGTGTGTTTACAGGCACACATACACACACCTGTATGGAGATCAGTTGTCAACCTTGCCCATCATTTCTCAGGAACTGTCCACTTTGCTTTGGGAACAGGGTCTCTCATTGGTTTGTCTAGGCTGGGGAGCCTGCAAATTCAAGGGTTTCTTCTGTCCCCACCTCCTCAGTTCTAGGATTACCTTTCTGTTCTAACATACTCAGCTTTTTATTGTGCTCTAAGAACAAAATATGGTCTCGAGCTTGAAAAGCAAACACTTTATCAAATAATCTATCTCCCCGCCACAATACACGGTTGCTTTATATAGTGACTGACTACTGTACTGTATGACACAATCTGCCATTTCTGAATTTGTAGAAGTTTCTATCAAACACAGTTGGTCTAGAATTTTTCTCATTTAATGAGTGCTTAGCTCCATGTTAATTTGGTAATTCACTATACTAACTGGTATCCCCTTCTCAGGCCTAAAGAACTTTTGGTGGATTTTAGTGAATTATTTATAACTTATCTTATTTATTTATAATTATTGAGTTCCATCCATAAGTAAAACCCTGTAGAAGATTTAACAACACAGTAAGACAGCATTCCTGGTTTGGTGCAGGTATAAGAAAAGTGATTCGTCCTCTAACACATTTGGGAGGAAAGAGGGGATGTGAAACCTTAGTCATTTGACATTATACTTAAACCTGCAGCCCATTACCAACAATTTTTACATGCTGGTGCACAGTACATTACATAGTTTTCTTTGTGTAATTTCTTTTATAGGCCAGTGCTGAAGGTAAGTCTGTTTTTGTTTGTTTGTTTATTTGCTTTGTTGTTGTTTTTAAAAGGGTTACATTTTACTTTCAGGGCTTGGGACAAATAATCCACACCTCTCCCATGTAAATACTATGATGAAGACTTGGATGATAGCTCAGTAGTTGGAGAACTTGCTGTATAAGCATGATAGTTGATTCCTAGAATGCTCATTTAAATTAGCAGGGAATGATGATGCAAAGTTATAACCCAAGAACTGGGGAGGTGGAGACAGGAAAATTCTCAGGGTTTGTCTGGCAAGCCAAATTGGTAAGTTCCAGTTCAGTGAGAGACCCTGTCTTAATAGATAAGGAGGATGGTCCTTGAGGAATGACACCCAAGGTTGCTTTATGGCCTCCAAATGCATTGCTTGGGCATACAAGTGTATATATGCACACACAGTCACAAAAAACACAATCCTAACAAGATGTATTAACTTTCTTTCATGCCTAGAGAGCACTGCTGTATTTAAATGAATTTTAGTGGATTTATTAACTTAAGAACACTGCTGTCAGGAAGATGACGGGACCCTACTGGTCTGTCTCTCTGCACAGGCCTGGCTGAGTTGAAGATTTTGTTTATATAGGGAAATATATTTTATTTTCACACTGGGAAAACATTCCCACACATATAACAACAATAAATATTGCACAAACAGTGCTTAGGTATAGATGAGCCCAGAGTGTATGCATAAAATCATAAGTTTATGTCCCAGAATGAACACACACACACACCACATGCACGCACACACACACATGATGGGGAAAGGAGGACACATATGTACATATATTATAATGTCACAAAAACATTGCTTGCTACAACAAACATTAGGTTGCATCTGTGAGATATTTTTGTGTAGTCATGGAACTAACATTAATAACAGGTGCTGTGTGTTTTCCTGAGGAGGGAAGTAAGGGTTCTCTTTGCACTTCGTGGCATTTTGAAGGCTCAGGACTGTCTCTGTTTTCTGATAGTAACAAATAGTCAATTATCAACCACTAGACAAACAATTGTGTTTAACAATTTTTCCCTTTTGTACTTTATATCACAACATTTAAGTTAAAAGCTATCAACTGGTAAACATAGGCAGTGCATTTATGGATATGAAAGGAAATGAACACAAGAAGAGGAAACGGTTTGGCCAATTTCTGTAAGTCTAATTGAGACTATTCTTCTCTGGTTTGTTAGTTGTTGAGGAAGGATCGCTAGCCGAACTGCCTGCGTTGCTGAGGATAACCTAGAACTTCCGTTCCTCTAGCTTCCACCTCCATTCTTGTGTTAGAAATCCTGGCACACTGCCACACCTCCTTTACCCAGTGCTGAGAAATGAACACTGGCCTTTCTGCATGTTACAACAATCTACCAATAGAATTCCACCCCTAGCTCTGAACCTGTTTTAAACACATTAAATCCACATCACGCAGCCTCACGCAGTCTATATGGTAGCCTGGAGCTGACATTAAGCAAGCGGACATGGTGGCACTACCATTATGGGTCCTCGGTGTTCTTACCTAACATCTGAGGCTAATCACACTGAAGAACTCTGCTTCCCAAATTTTTTCTGGTCTCATCTCCTCATAATCAAATGACTCAAAATAAAAAGTAACTTCCAAAGACCTTCATGGAACCTTAGTGACTAGTGTTGCCCAAAGAAGGTAGTGTGTACATATATGTGTGTGGTGTGGTGTGGTGTAGTGCTGTGTGTGTGTGTGTTTGGTGTGCGATGTGTGTTTTATGGTCTGGTGTATGTGCCATGTCTGGTGTGTGTGTGTGTTTGTGTGTGTATGTGTGTACGTAGTGTGTATGTGAGTGTGTATTCTGTGTGTCTGGTTTTGTATATGTTGTGTGGTACATGAGAATGTGTTATGATGTGTGTGTGTGTGTGTATGTGTGTGTTATGGTCTGGTGTATGTGCCATGTCTGGTGTGTGTGTGTGTGTGTTTGTGTGTGTATGTGTGTACGTAGTGTGTATGTGAGTGTGTATTCTGTGTGTCTGGTTTTGTATATGTTGTGTGGTACATGAGAATGTGTTATGATGTCTGTGTGTATGTGTGTAGTTGTATTCTGTGCCAAAATAGAAAGTAAAAAATTTGAAACCTTTTCACTCATCCATGAACTTTGGAAGCTGACCATACATTGATGTAAAAGAACCAAATTCTCCATGTAAAAAAATTGTCATGGCAGAGGTATACAATCTGGACTTCTAAACACAAAAATTTCAAAGTAAAGAAAAAGACTTAAAATTTCAAGGGATAATGTTTAACATAATTATTTGGAATTCTGTTTTACAGGAAAGAAAGTCATGAACATTTTTCCTCTTACGGGTATAAAACCGCTTTGATTATTTGTGTTTAATCACACAAGATAACTTAAATTCTCTCGCTGATCTAGATCACATCTGGCAGTTTGATACTTGGCCAGCAGTGGCTAAATTTCCTGCTCTCAGTGTTTGTGAAAGCCCATCTAACTTAATCCCCCAACTCTGAAGCTTTCTTACCACCAAACACATGACATGTGACACACAGACATCCTCCCTAAGCTGTAATTACATGGAGTGACTTGGCCGCCTAAGTGAATGGCCACTGACCTCAGCTTAGTGCTCTTCCCAGGCCTTTTCAAGAGTGATTAGTGCTCTTTCCTGCTTTTCATTTCCCTTGTGTGAGATGAGATGAAGGTTAGAGGGGCCTTGGAAGTAAAAGAACAAAATCCATTCAGCAAATCCCCTCCAGTGATGAGTTAGCGATACTGGACAATTCTTAGCTCCTGGGCTGGCTTGCCAGAACTTGATTTACTCAACAGCTCCATTAGTGGTGCCATTTTTATTTAATTTTATTTTTATGTTTTAAGAAATCAGTTTGTCCCTGATGGAACTCATTACACTTGTATTGTTTGGAATTGGAACACAGGATTCCTGGGTTCTCAATCTCGCTTTGGACAACCATTGTCTCTGTTGGTACATATTCACATGTTGTGTGCTTTCTCCTTTTGTGTGACACTTGAGAATATTCAACTCTGCTCTTAAACATTGGAAATAAAATATTTTATCCATGTTCAGTGCATGGTGGATTTTATGTGGTTTACAGAGGATTCAAATACTTTAAAAGATACCCAAGAACATGCAAGAAAAGTCCTTGTTTCACGGAAAATGGAGGAGCAGGTTGGAGAGCAAGAAAAGGCTTAGGAGACTCAACAAGTAAATAAAACTCAAAAGTCCCATGAAGTCTTGGAAGCCTACAACACTTGTAAGGCCTCTCTCAGATGTGATACCAAGTGTATCATTTGCAGTGAGGAGACTCTGGGCTCAGGTGAGCTGCTGAGGGATCCAGCTAGGCTTTTGAGATCATCACTGCTAATGATCATCCATGTTCCTGTAAGTGGCCTCTCACCCACAGACCTTCCAGGAACCCCAGTAAACTCAGTGGTTCATTAAGTTAGACCAGAGTAGACCCCTTCCTTGGGATGTTATCAGTGCGCTGTCTGTAGTGAACAGATGTTTTTCATATCTTCTCAGGAAATTTCAGTCAACACCCCTGAGCTTCAACAGACCTTCAGGATGGGATTTCATTTATGGGAATGAGATATGTTCTAACTTGGATTCCATCTTCAGGAAAATAACGGGGCATTCTCTGACATCTGCATGGAAAGCTGGATGGCACAATGCAGGAGGAATCTGTTAACCACTGTGACAGGAACAGGAGTGAATGAATAGAGTGTTAAGAAAAGCTAAACAAATCTCAGAAATCTCAAGGAAGAACAGTGTGTCCTTCAGTAGCATCAGGGATCCTTTGTGACGCATCCCCTTCATGATCATCCGGTCTTCCAGACCAAGCCAGCTGTCTCTGCGGATCAAGTCTTTCTGTTTGCTAGCTGATTAGATTTAGATACCAGGAAACTATGTGTTAGCTTATGAACATCTGCCCTGTGGAGTTTGGTTCTCCCCTAAGATGCGATGATAGTTAATTACAAGTGTTAACCTGACTTGGTTAAGGACTAAGGATAGTTGAAAGCATCATGTCTGTGAAGATGTCTCTGGCAGAGACTGGTGTTTCAGTCTCTTAGTGGGACAGATCAATTCTCATCCATGTGAGGAGACACCATGCAGTCCCTGGAAGGATCAGACGAGTTGTACTTGCCCCTCCTTTGGGCACGAGACACCTGCCTTCTGTTCTTAGCCCAGAGGCTTTCAGGCTCAAAAACCTTTGGGCTTGCAGAGTTACAGAGGCAGTGGCCCATTCTCAAGTTTCAGCTCAAGAGTTACTCCATCAGCTTCTCTGTTCTCGGAGCTCTGGGTGGCAGGGATGCATCAGTTTCCCTGGTTCTCTAGTTTGTAGAGAGTGCACTGGCGTCCTTCTCAACTTCTGTGACCACAGGAGCACAGTGAGCCTCTTCCTGCATATCTGTACTAACTATTATTTGCCTGTTTATTGTGCCCTTTCACATATATAGCTGTATGCATCTGTAAATAAATGTATGTAAACATATGTACATACTGTCTCTCCAGACAATCTTAAGAAATGCAGACATTTGCTTCTTTTCAATCTACTTGAAATTGTTTTGTAACATTTCATTTTTCCTTCAGTTCTTTCTGGAACAACTTTTCTGTCTTCTAGCTTCTCTTGTCAATAAATTGGATATTCCTTTATGTGCTCATTCTACATTTGTACGAGACTTGTGACTTTAACAGACTAAACATCATACTCTAACAGATATTTATTGGTTAGCAATTTTACGCTATGTACTTGGAAATAAAAAAAAAGAAAAACTGCATGTGTATCTTATTCCTTAGTCCGCAAGAGCTAAAATCCACTTTAGAGACAGATGGCTATGTTTTAGTGTGGCTGTTTGTACATCTGCAAGTGTCAGCCCTGGTGCATGGATGTTTAGAAGGACAGTGACTGTGTATTGGGTGAGTCATAAGGGAAAAAATGAATGTGACTAACTCAAAGAGGCTGCCAAAATGTATGCTAGTATGGAAAACACGGTATTAGGAGGACTGGGGAATGCAGTTCAGTTGGTCCAGCTCTTGTTCAGGGCTTGATGCCAAGCACTGTTTAAAATAGGAATGGCCATACAGGCCTGCAACCACAGAACTGAGACCTTCAGGGTCATTTTCAACTGCAAAATGAGTTCCAGGCCAGCCTGAGCTAAAGACCAGTGGAAAAACAACAGAAGAATAAATCCCGAGGCTGCAATGGCAGTGTGAAGACTTATTAATCACAATCTGCTATTGTTCACTTATAGTCCAATAAGGAAGTAAAGCAGAAACCAACACATGCACTCACCCAAAAGGAGTATGGAAAGAGAAGGCTGTATCAGTGAACCCGACAGTGCTAGCCATTTCACAACATACACATATGTAAAATTATCACACTATGTAGTTTAATGTATATAATTAATTTGTTCCTTATGCTTCAATAACACCATGGGGGAAATAATTGCACTAATAAGAATAAGGCACATCTACTTCTCTGTTCATTACTGAAGATTTGAGACTCTGCTGGACAGAGACATGGGGAGGGTGTCCCTGGATGACAGTAACGATGGAGGAGGAGATAGCTCTGTGAATTCCTGGCATGGCCATAACATTCCTCCCTGTGTTGGAGCTCTGGCACCTTGGGAATGGGGATTATTGGTCTGTAGAAAGTGGTACTGTAAGGAGAAGCAGCCAGACCTTCTGCTTCTGCTTCTCTGTCTCCCAGCATGCTGCTCTTGTGATTTTTTTTTTTTTTTTTTTTTTTTTACAGTTCTGTGTTACATAAGCTTGTAACAAGACTGAAATCCTAGATAGACATCCTGGTACTAAAAGAAAAAGTCCTTGATTTTTTTTTTTTTTTTTGTGGCTATCAGAGTATCTGACATTTCATACCTATTGTAGTATTTGCTTTGGGGAGAATATTTGATCTCTGTCCATTCATAAAATAAAAGGGGAGGTTTAAAGGACTCCAGTAGAAAGGGGATGATCAGGCTCTTATATCTTTGGGCCTTGTTAGTTTATAAATAGGACACAAATCTAGTCTGAGAAGAAAAAAATAAATCACCACTTTCCTACAATTTTCAAAATCAATTAATGTTACACGGTTCCTTTCTAGCTTACTAAATTTTATACTTGCCTATTCATTCACAGGAAAAATGTGTTCTTCACAATGTTAACATCCTTTTACGTTTTATACTAAAATAATCAAACATATGTACATATATCCCCTATGTAGAATATATTTGCATATACTCATATTCATTACTTTATTCACTCATCTGTGCATACATTTTAGACTGAATTCTTGGGTGCTCTGCTTACATTCCCAATGCAAACTAATTTTTTTATTTTATTTTACATTCCAACCACAGTTTCACTCCTACCTCTATTCCCGCCCCCTTCCTTCCCTCCCGGCCCACTGCCCATCCATCCACTCTGCCCAAAAAACTAATTTTTGAAAGTATCTCTTTTTATTATTTTTTCTTTGTGGATATGTGTATGCATGTGTGTGCCTACATGCAGATATCTGCATGTGAATGGAACGCCTGTGGAGGCCAGAAGAGGGCATCATAGCTCCTGAAGCTGGAGTTGTGAGCCACCCATTATGACAGCTGGGAACCAACCTCAGCTCCCCAGCAAGAGCAAGCAAGCTCTTTTAAACCACTAAGCCAGCTTTCCAGCCCCTTCACTATGTTCTTTTGTTCTTTTGAGTCAGGGTCTCTCGCTAAACCAGGAGCACACTGGTTTGACTAGGCTAGATGGCCAGCAAGACCCAGGGATCTTCCTGATTCCATGAACTCCTCACAATGCTTGGGTTGCTATGTACACTAACAGGTGAGGAGTTTGATATTGCTTATGAACTCAGGTCCTCATGATGTGAAGCAAGTACTCAGACAACTGAGTCATCTCCTCAACCCATCAACTCTTTTTTTTTTATTTTATTTTTATTGAGAAAAGGAAAAAAAAAGTTTCCACCTCCTCCCAGCCTCCCATTTCCCTCCCCCTCCTCCCACCCT
>NC_022013.1:15284825-15300510 GCF_000317375.1 Microtus ochrogaster | reverse complement strand
TTGCAGGCAGGCTATAGAAACAAAGGAACTCCCTCCCGCTTGGGTTCCCCGAGGATTCGGACCCAGTCCCCATCAACTCTTTATAAATCATATTCCTACCTGCCCAGGCCAATCATACATTAAGCATCTAGCATAGTCCCTAACACATAGGAGGTACTCTTAAAGTCACAGAAGCATTGGCTGTTCATTAATTGGCCCCGCATCCTTAGCTTGTAACTCTGGTTGCATTTTAAAATCTCCTGGAAACTTCTTGTATATTCATTTGATCAATAACCATGCAAAACATCTGGGTTATGGGTTGGACAATGTCACTGGCAAAGGTGCCCAGGTGGTTCAGACAGAGGAGAGCCAGGATGCCAATTTCCCTAGAGCCTGGCTTTGACCATCCCTAAGGGAGGATGTGGCCCTGTGAATGGAGAGTGGTGCCAGTCCATTGCTCACTCAAGACTTCAGCCTCCTCTCACACACACTGGTCTGAGGTAGAGGTGCCCAGGATCCCCACCCTGCCAGAAAATGTCAGGTGTAACTAATCATTACAGAGACATTGTCTCCAGTCAATATCTGTTTCATAGAGAGGTTCAATGAACCTGCTCTTCCCCACAAGTGGATAAGGTGTTCCTAGACAGTGCTGACCTGGCCCCACACACTTTGAGTAAGAGATGAGGCTAATTGTCTTTGAAGCGCTTCTAGAGACTGTATCAAAATGTCTCAATCTGTGTTTCTTCCTGAAACAAAAATGGGTCTCCTTGCTTGACTCCCAGCTTTCTGTTCTACAGTGGCGAAGCTTTTCTCAATGTGCGTCTATAGCCTGGTTCTCCAGGTAATACTGTAAGGCATCATTCAGAGATGCCAAAGATATAAATGCAATCTTTACAAGTGGCTTGCTGATACCCATGGAACACCACAGTGTCTTAGCTCGCATGGGAGTGCTGACTGGTCAGGTTCCGAGCCATTCTTCTTCCTGGCCAACCCCTCTCCCAGCTTTGCTAAAGAATCAAGCTATTATTACAGCAGCAGTCAGTATGTATTCTGAATTCATTTGAGTTTGGTTTGAAATCAAGTGTTTTCCTCCTTTCCCTGCTCTCTGATATCAGGCAAACTATGCCATTTCCCTGAAGTTCAGCAACTCTATTTGGTGGGAAAGGTTATAGTTAATACCGTACAATAGTTTGGGGCTAATATGATAATGTACATAAAATAATTAATAAAATTTGCTACTTATCAGATTAGTCAAAGATCAGAATTAGAACAGACAATGAATGATGGAATGTTTTATTTTCCTATTAGATTAGTACAATGCTCGGCCATCTACAGGGGCTTCAGAATCTTCCGCATAACACCTATAGATGGTTAAGTCTTTCATATAAAAAGACTAAATAGTGATTCTCTGCAACATTTAATATATTGTAAATGCTAAATAAATATCTGCTGTACAGTTTTGTTTAGGGAAAATGACAAGAAAACATTCATATTCAGTATATAAGCAAATTTTCTGTTGTTTCCACCCAATGAATAGGGAAAGATATCTGCATTCTTAGATGGCTTTTTCAAATCATTTATGAATCTGACTTATTGGTTATTGATAACCATTATAACTGCATCCTTGTAATACATAGCATGAAAAACTACAACAGTATAAACAGACCTATAAATCAAAACTGATGGAGATTTAAAATCATAAAGTGTTAACAAATTAAATAGATCAAGGGTTAAAATATTAATAATTAGATAACCAACTAAAATGTATTCCAGAATGTAAGGAACATCAAAATAGAAACATATAAGATAGTCTGCTTAATATATAGACAGTTAAAAGGAGTTGGAGTGAATGAGAAAAGGCCAATGGACAAGCTGCACTTACATACAAAATTTCTTTATAAATTTGTGTGTATGGTAAGTGTGTATTTGAATATATGTTGGTGTACATGTCCTTGTTTATGTGTAAGAAGGCCCAAAGTTGACATCTGTAATGCCCTAGATAGTTTTAACCATCAACTTGACATTGACATAGCCTTGAGTCACCTAAGAAATGATTCTTGAGTGATTGACCATATAGTGCCTGAGAAAATGACTGAGCAAAGGAATATCACATAGGGGAAGAATGATTACACTGGCCCTGGAAGCCACACACCAGTTCTCTCTCTCTAGTTCTCTCTCTCTTTCTCTCTCTCTTTAACTCTCTCTCTCTCTCTCTCTCTCTCTCTCTCTCTCTCTCTCTCTCTCTCTCTCTCTGACATGTGTCAGGGGACTGTCTTGATTGTTAGTAGATTTACACTGTGGACAGCATCATCTACTAGACCAGTAGTCCTAGATTGTATTAAAAACTTTCTAGGCATGAACTTGCAAGCGAATCATCAAGCATCATCCTGACACTTCGCAGTTTCCTTGGTGGTGAGTGAGATCTTCGGTCAGAGGTAATAAAGGCCTGTCCTCAGATTCCTGCTTCAGTTCCTGCCCAGGCCTCCTTCAGGGATGAACTATAACCAGGAAGCTTGAATAACCTCTTCTTCTCTAAGCTGCTTTTGGTTCAACTGTTTTATCACAGGAATAGAAAATGAACTGTAGGAGGTCTTACCCACTGCTCTCTAACTCACGGGCTGGACCCCATTTAACTAGTCTTGCTAGCCAGCCTTGCTCTAGGCATGGCCTGTCTTTAACTTGTGAATGCTATGACTGTATTCAGGCAGCTGCCACACCCTCGTGATGTTTACATGGATTCTAGGAACCTGAACTTTTGTCCTAATGCTTGGGAGGTAAGTGCTTTACCCACTGAACCATCTCCCATCAGCCCTAGGATTCAACTATTTTTTTTGTTTTTCGAGACAGGGTTTCTCTGTGTCTTTGGAGCCTGTCCTGGAACGAGCTCTGTAGACCAGGCTGGTCTCGAACTCACAGACATCTGCTTGCCTCTGCCTCCCAAGTGCTGAGATTAAAGGTGTATGCCACCATCGCCCGGCGCATTCAACTATTTTTAAACCAAGAAAAATTTTATAATAATAATCAGCTTTTAGAATTTTACAAGCTAAGGTCTTTAAAAAAAGAAATTACATAGTTCTCTATATCCATTTCTATATATCACAAAATCAATATCAAAATATGATTAAAATATAGTTAAATATCCAACATCATATTGATTAAGTTCAATTTACATTAGTTATAAGTTAAGTGTAACTGCTCTATTTTTACCAGACCAAGTAATAACCCACAGTACCCTCTATATATGGCAATGTTACAAATTATTTATTTTCTTACATTTAATTCAGCACATTTAATATATACTTTAAAACAGTACTATTAATCTCACAATAGAACTAAATGTATTGAAATATTTTAAAAACCATTCAATTAATTTATCATGGGCATGTTTTGTGACCATTTATGCTGACATATGAAGTGTACATAATAAAACAAATATTTTTAAAAATGTAATCTTTTTCTCCAATACTTTTATGATGACAAAAGAAGGAATTCACAAGGTTGTGGATGGCTGCATGGATAAAATGCTTACATACAAGCATGAGGACCTGAGTTTGATCCCACAGATCTATTTTAAAAATAATAGGCATGGTAGCGTATGTTTGTAATCAGGCAGAAGGAGAAAGCCAGGCAGCCTAGCCTTCAAGCTTTAGTCTTATAAAAGAGTAGATGACATGTAAGAAACTTCACCCAAGGTTGTCTTCTGTTCCTCCCCCAGCACACACTAAATAAATGTATATATAAATACATATATACTCATATGTTGTTTGTATGTACACATTCATGCACACATAAGAATCTACAAAAAGAATTCCACAGGATGGCATGGTTATGTGCTTCCAAGAGAGAGAACTTTCCTGACATGGATTCCAGGGTTAACACCTCCAGAAACACAAAACAAAACCCAAAGAATTCCTTAGTGGATCTTTGGATTGGAGAAACGTGATTCAGTGTGCATTAACTCTATTAAATGATGGGAAGCATTTTTGTTATAGACTTAATGTCGCAGATTTCTTAAGGTTGTCTTCTGTCCGTCCCCTAGGATATGCTGAACATATGTGTGTCTGTATATATACTCATATGTTGTCTGTACATACACATGCAAGTACACATAAAAATCTACAAAATATTCCACAGGATGGCTATGTGTTTCCATGAGAGAGTACTTCCCTGACATGCCTGAAGTCATGGGTTCCAGGGTTATCACCTCCAAAGAATTCCTTGGTGGATCTTTGGGTTGGAGGAACAAGATTCAGTGCACATTACTATCTATTACATGATGGGAAGTATTTTTGTTATAGACTTAACCTTGTAGATTTCCTTCTGGACTGTGACTTTGGATGTGACCCCAGAACAGACAGACACAATATCTCTCCTCTTCTTAGTACTCACCCTGTCCTCATCCTAACACATGCATTTAGGGCAGAGTCCCTATACTTACCCATTCTCCAGTTCAACTGAGCTGGACTGGAACTTCCAGTGAGATCTGAGGAGCTGGAGAAAGCCATTGGTGAGAGGAAGGAGCCCAATGGGTCATCACAGTTGTCTAAAAAGAAAGGGAGAGAAGAAGAGGTCAGATTCTATTGGCAAGAAAAATAGGACTTCTCATTTACTAGCCATCTGTGCTGGAAAGCGTTGGGGAATATTCTGCAGTGTGTGTTATTATTGTGGTTGTTTCTCATAGCACTCAAATATGGTATGGCTTCCTTGCATGGATGGAGGAAACGGAGGCTGGAGGGGTTCAAGTTCACAAATCTAGAGAGTGGTATAACCAAAACACTCAGGAAGATTTCTTTGAGTCAAAAGCCCAGCTCCCTATGCATAACTTCAGCTGAGCATTTGTGCAAAGCCTTTCACAACGTGTGTGTGTTTAGTCCATAAGGAAGATTCTTACAGGAGGGTGTTGTTTATTCTCCCAGCTCTGTCTCCAAGGACCCTTGCAATAAATGTGTCCATCCCAATAGGATAATTTTGAATTTCTTGCTACAGCTTATAGGTGAGTGGGTGAGAAATGTGCTACTTATCCAATAGCTCACTTGTGTTACAAGAAGTAAAAGAGTAGTCACAGATGTTACACAATCTAGGGCTGGATAGTAACTTCAATAGCTAACTTTCTAGTCTTCCCTGCTGAGATACTATCAAAGGCTGCTTTGAGAATACTAAACAAGTATGGGTCCATTGGGTCAATGAGACCACATGACATGTCTTGACAACATGGTTATGTCTTTTCAATTCACACTAATCCATAGTCACTGGATTTCATATGGAGGGACGTGGTCTTCACACAACACATACCACATGCATAATTGACTTGGATATTTGTGCTCACCAAAACTAGAATTGAGATTTAATTACCATGCAACCAAACTAAGAGGCAGGGTCTTTAAGTGGTGATTAAGCCATAAGGGCTCCGCCCTCCTTGTGAATTTAGTGTTTCAGAACTGCAGCTTCTCAGCCTCTTTCCTTCTGACACTTAGTGACTCAGCGATTTGCTACATCCTGACACCTTCATAACAGACTCCCCAAATTTCAGAAATGAACAGCCAGCTGTTCCTTATGAGTGATCTTGTCTTGGGTATTCTGTTACAGTAGCACAAGACAGGTTAGGGAACTTAATCATTGATGTAAGTAGTGATGCATTTTTCTGAATCTTCCACTAGATGGTCCATGTTTTCATAGGTCCTTAGCAAGGAGTCTACTGCATGATAGAACTCAAGTAAATGTGTGTGGAAAAAGTGGGATGGTGAATGATACTGACAGGGACAAAAGAAAGGACCAATCAATCAACCAATTAGCTAACTTCACAAAGCCCACATTCTTTTCCCATCTTTCCGTTTTGAACACAATTGATTCTCTGGGACATTGAAAAATGACTTCACAAAATCTAGACAGACCTTATTCAAAACATTCAAGGTAAATTTCCTGGTGTGCAGGCTCTTGGGAGGAACTGATCTGACATTTGAAAAGAACATTTACATAGGATCATGCTTGCTTATCCAGCCAATTCTTACAAAGCTGCGTTTCAGATAATTGCAAGAAAAAATAATTAGAAAAGTAAGGATTAAATTCTTGTTTGTTAAGTGTGTTTGAGAATCGCCTGGTAAACTGTGTTTCAGGTTTCTCCAAATTCAAATGCTTCAACACTGTTTGACAAGAATGGAGCAGAGGCATATCTTAAATGAAGAGGAAAACAGCAGAAACAGCAACGCAGCTTGGTGGCTCTGGGGCTAGGGGCATACAGCAGGCGAACATGGGGTATGTGACTGCTTTACTCTAACACAGGCTAGAAATGCATTAACTCCACAAAGCACTGGCTCTATCTCTCTTACATATCTTACACATGCACACACACACACACACAAATACAAGGCAGAAATTACATTTGTTTATGACCTTTTGTCATCAACAGATGTAAGGACATCAGATATAACTGGAACCATAGCTCAATTTGTCAAGTGTTTGCTACGCAACCTTAAGGACCTGAGTCAACCACCCATGTGAAAACCTGCCTGCCGAACATCAGCATTGGGGAGGAAGAGACAAGTGAATCTTTGGGGATTGTTTGCCATCTAGAACAACCTATTTTGTGAGCTCTACTCCAGTGAGAGACCCTGTCTTAAAAGAGAAGGTTCACGGTATCACGCGCAACAATACTTGGTTCATCTCTGGCTTCCACAGACACACAGACATGTATCAGAATACATATGCACCTGCACACTAGGACATGGATACACATGCACACATACACATGCACAGATACAGTCACAGGGAAGCTCACATAGTGCAGTTGTCCTTACTGCATTTGCCCTCTGATAACTTTTCCATGTGTCATGGATGTCCTTTATAAACACAGTGTGCTCCCAGTTCTGGTCATTCCTGAGCCTTCCTTATCAAATTTTACAGTAGAATGAACCATTTATTTTTCTACAAATTCACATTTTGCATTCTAAGGGAGCTGACTATATTCTTTTTAAAATCTGAAGTTAGTTCAAGCCACACATCACTTAGAGAACAGCCCTGGAGCTTCATTTCTCTCCTTTTCACAGTTGCCCTGTGTACGCATGTAAATTGGTAAAATGCCTACAATGTGGAAACAGACTTGTGACCTAATCATTTAAATTTAAGCCATCTCATGTATTTTAAGATTCTATTTGTGCCTGTCCTCACATGGGCACTGGGGAAAGTTCTGAGCAAACGGAGCCATACCCTGCAGGTTGCTCACAGACCATTCACAAACATAAGCGTTAAACAGATGGACGGGGGAAATAGCTTAGAGCACATTCACTAAAGTTTAGCACAACTCAAAATCCTTTATACTTGTTCAGCCTTCTGTACTCCCTCAACAACAACTTTATAAGGGGCTAAACCTCAGGAGCCCATTGCCCTCTTAGCAATAATAGCCGTGCTTCCTACTGGCTATTCCCACCTCTCTTCTTTCTGGGGACAATTTTTCCATGTTTGGCATTAACAAATCCTCAGTCAAGGGAAAGGTTCAGTGACGATTTTAAGTATCTTGTCCTCACAGAACTAGTATACTTAAAGAAGGGAGTCTAAAGTACCCATCTGAATTGAGATCTCCCATCTCAAAACAATGATAAAAATAGATAAATTCCAAACCAGAAAGAGAGATCATCCTGATTTCCACTTAGCATAATGAGTGGATTCCCTGTAGAGTCTCCATGGTTACCACAGAGACTCCATGATGTAGGATTCCTCTCTGTATGCTATGAATATGTTTTATTAACCATTGGTCAATAAAGAACCTGCTACAGCCTATAGCAGAGCAGAACATAGTCAAGCTGGTAGAGATATATATAGAGAGTCAGCTCTTGAAGGAGACTGACACCAGCCACCAGTCAAAACCATACCAATAGGCCACAACCTTGTGGCAGTACACAGATTTTTAAAAAAGGGTTAATTTAAGATGTAAGAGTTAGCTAAACATATACCTAAGCAATTGGCCAGTGTTGTAATTGATATAGTTTCTGTGTTATTATTGGTGTCTAGATGGCCAAGAAATGAATGAGCAGTCTCTGTCTACAACTTAATAACCCTAGCAGACAATAGACTTGGCCTTTAAAGCTTGGAGGTTCCAATTCATGTATGTGTTTCTTCTCCTGCCACAGTGTCTGAACACAGTCTAGGTCAGTGGACAAAGTTGTGTTCTCATGTCTGCCAAGCAGGTAGGCATCTGTATGATATCCACCCATAACTCTTTGATGGAAAACCAGGAGCAAGAAAAGCCTTAGAATGAAACCCACATGAGAGTGGGCAGCAGCAGGAGCTTCTGGGATACCTGCTGCCACCCAGGAGAATGGAGACTAAGATTCTTAGGATCTTGCTGCTGTGCTCTGAACCCCTTCAAAGAACTGGTGCTGTAAATGGTTCTTCTATGTTAAGGTCTCCCGTGAGCCAAAGACACAGGAGAAAGGTGGAAGAGAAGAGGGTGGACCTCCGTGACAAAGAGATCACAGGGTGTGTTCAACACACAGCTGGGCATCCTGGTAGAGGCTGGTTTAAATTCACACCCAACACATGCATGGGAAGGAAGGAGATGCCATCTGCTCCATCACTCCTACAGGCTTCCTACCACATTGTCTTTAAAATTTAGGCTTCTCTATAGTGTTCTCAGAAGTTGTGGGTCTGTGGTGTGTGTGTGTGTGTGTGTGTGTGTTTATAGAAAGTAAAAGAGTGAAGAAACCTTGTCAGGAGAGACTTTCTGTTTGTAAAACAGTGTCTATGTAGCCCATAGTGTGTCTTCACTTGCAATTCTTTTAGGGTACCAGGCTTTCTTGTGTAGAAGGAAGTGTTTTCAGTTTTGAAAAAAATTCTCGAGGAGCTATACTGATTAATCTCAGTTGTCAACTTGGCTGAATTTAGAATCAACTATGAGTGGACTCTCTTGGAACAAGTATCAGGGATTGTCTTGATTTGGTTAGTTGAAGTGGGAAAGATCACTGGGAATGTGGGCAGAGCCTTCTGGAAGAACCCAGGAAGAAGGCAGTACAAAGGAAAGGCTTTTGTTTATTTTTCTAACTGTTCTACCATCTTACCCACGGATTCATCTACCCATGTCAAGACTTCTACTCTGTTGCTGCTGCCAACTGATGCTGTTCTTCACTAACATCACAACTCAGCTTCTTTGGTCAAAGACCAACAGTTCTCCAGGAATCCTTCAGGTTGTCAGCATCAGATCAGGGAAATGGAAGCATATAGCTTCCTTTACCAGATGGGGGTGCCAGAGCCTTCAACCTCTATTCTGAACAGCTACCAGTTCTCAGCTTCTCCGGTGTGAAAAAGGCCATTGGCAGTTATCTAGACTGGCATGTAAATCAATCTAATAAATCCTGCTTCAATATATGTGCATTCTGTATTCAGTTCCTACAGAGTACACTGAGCAGGACAGGGAGTAAACATTGGGTTACTTATACCCACTTCCAATGCATTATTCTCAGATAGGCCATAAGCTTCCTTGGAAATTGTAAAACAGATATAACTAAATGCACAGTGCACTGTTTCCAGAATAACGTCCCCTTCCTGTGATATTCCTTCCAAATTGCAAATTCAATTAAACTTTAAGCCCTAATTAAAGTTGGTATGATTATTTTTCTTTAGCCAATGACCATCATTTCAGCAATTGATCATCTTTTTTCTTTGTTTTTAAACTTGATTGTATTTTTATTTCAGTACATGTGTGTGCAGTGGAGTTGTGTACACATGTGGGTGGGTCCTGTGGAAGCCAAAGCAGGTCCCTGATACAGTAGATACAGGCTGTTGTGAGTTGCCCGACTTGGGTGCTGGGAACTGAACCCAGGTCCCCTGCAAGAGCAGTAAACACTCTTTACTGCTGAGCCATCTCTCCAGATTCTGCTGTTTTCTTTTATAACATAAAAAAGAAATGCTAGCTACACTCCATAGCTATATAAATAAAAACTCAAACATGACTGGTGGAACTAAAAGCTCATTCTTTTTTATAGCTCAGAAGCTGTTGAATCAACCTTTGATCTATCTACAAATAACATATTCTAATATTCAAAGATTATTGGGGGTCCGGATGGCAGTGGTGCACGTCTTTAATCCCAGCACTTGGGAGGCAGAGGTAGGCAAATCTCAGTGAGTCTGAGGCCAGCCTGGTCTACAAAAGCTAGTTCCAGGACAGGCTCCAAAGCTATAGAGAAACCATGTCTTGAAAAACAAAAACAAAAATTAAGATTATTGGGTCTATGGAACCTGACAAACATCTGAATTTCCTTTATAAGTGAGGTGATTTGGGCCAAAATAGATGACAAAAATCCATCTAGGACTATTACTGGACCTGCTTGGACCAAGACATAGGTATATCACTGTGCACTGGTGACCTCTGGTAGATTCCACTTCTGGATGAGGCAGGCTACAATTATTTACATTATTCATAACAGTTTATTTAATGTGCCTTATGTTTTGAATGGAAACTGTCTCCAGAAGATCATGTGCTTGAACACTTGACGGTGGTGGTGGTGGTGGTGGTGGTGGTGGTGGTGGTGGTCGTGGTGGTGGTGGTTGTGTGTGGAAGGCTGTGGAACCTGTGTCTGGTGGAGTTTCCTTGGAAGAGATGCATCCCTGGGGGCACATCTTGAGGTATTGCAGCTCGTCCTCCTTCAGGTTCAGCCAGAGTCTGGCGACAGTGGATACAATGTACTTTGTCACAATGATGAATAACATAACTAAGACAATAAGTAGCATTTATTAACATATCTTATTGCTAAATGGAAGTCTGTGGAAACCTTTGAGGAATAACAGTTTGCAGTTTCACAATTGTTTACATCTTCTTTGGACCCTGATTTCTCCCTTCATTTTCTGAAGCTTCCTCCTCTCAGGGGAGGATAGACAAAGGGCAGATGTACAAGTAAGAAGAGAAAATCAGAAGAAATTCATGTGTTCGTTTCTGGGTATCTGCATGGAAGCCCAAGAAGATTGATCCTAACGCTGCAGGGTGGGGGTGACTGCTTCTTCAGACACATGAGTACCACAATCCAGGGATGCTCGTTCAAAGCCCAGAGCAGCTCCCAGGGAAAGTGGAGTAAATCCCACATTAACACGGCATCTTGGAAGTTACTGCTCAATGTTTAAGTTCCTTCTGCTTTAAGTAACATTTTTTTTTGTTGCCAGCATATATTTTTTATTCATTATTATTAAAATACCAATAGAGTTACAGATGGTACTGAAGTGAAATTGTGTGTATCATCTTGATTACTACAGTAAATTGTCTGCATATGGGGATTTGGAGCTAAAGAGATTCACTTGCATTTATCGGCAAGATAAAATCCCTCTTAGCATTAAACATGTAATGACCTACTTTGTTTAAAGTATGAACTCTGTGGCATGTCTTTACGGGTACTTAGAGGCCATAACTCAGTATTCTACCTTCCCTTACTTTTCCCATTGTTACCTGTAATTTCACTTAGCAAACAACGATAATAAATATACGGCTTTACTCCTAAATCTGGCCCTGTCTCCTTTCTCTACCATAAAACCCAATGACAGATGACTTCATTACAAGCAGACCGATGACAACAGTTTTCTAAAGAGCAGCATGGAGAACCTCATCTTCTGTGCCCAGCCCAACTTCTCCATGTTACTACAACAACTGCTTTTGCGTTATGTTCTGGACAGTCAGTGCCAGACTGCTGGCTACAGGAAGACATTGGACTCAGACAGAGACCTGAGGTCAAACAGCAGATCTTCCATTTTAACAAAAAGTGCAGGGGTTTGCCCCAGGGGTAGAACAGTTGGTTAGCAGGCATAACACTCCTGAGAGTTCAATTCCTACCACCAACTCTAGTCATTGTATTAAAAAAAGTTTGAAAATTTGTGCTTAGAAACTATTGCATGTAAAACTGAAATGACATGGCCTGAGATCCAGAGTCCTAAGCCCTCTTCTTGAGAACTGTAAATACTCCATCACTTCCTATTTCTCTGGTGTAAGTTCTTTGGCTGTAAAAAAAAAAGTGAATTACTCTTGCCTTTATTTCATCAGGCTTTGGAAAGAGTAAAAGTTTGTTATGAGGAATCCCTCAAAAGTGCTAGACATGAATATAGAACCTCACATTGAAATGTGACTCTTGTTGGTGACAGACTAATGTGTCCACAATGGAGTGCAGACACCTAGCCCATCAAGGTGCAAACAAGAGGGCATCGTGGAGCATTTAGGCTTTTAAGGCAATCCCACCCCAGATGGTGGAGAAAACTTGCTCTGGAGTTAGTAACATTCCTGCCAAAGTGGTTCCTGGGGCTGCATCTCACTTAGATTCAGAAAGCAGAAGGCCATAGCCAGGAGCTCAATGTTTTAAGAGACTGCTAGAGTAGCTCTGTCTGGGGTCTGCAGTGTTGCAGTTCTCTGGGTTCTTCAGTGCTGCAGCTCTCTGTCTGGGGTCTGCAGTGCTGCAGCTCCCTGTCTGGGGTGGCAGTGCTACAGCTCTCTGTCTGGGGTCTGCAGTGCTGCAGCTCTCTGTCTGGGGTGGCAGTGATGCAGCTCTCTGTCTGGGATCTGCAGTGCTGCAGCTCCCTGTCTGGGGTCTTCAGTGCTGCAGCTCTCTGTCTGGGGTCTTCAGTGCTGCAGCTCTCTGTCTGGGGTCTTCAGTGCTGCAGCTCTCTGTCTGGGGTGGCAGTGATGCAGCTCCCTGTCTGGGGTCCGCAGTGCTGCAGCTCTCTGGGGCCTGCAACAGAACAGTTCCCAGGCTCCTGGGTCAATTTTCTGTCTGGTGGAGGGAACAATAAGGAGGAGTCCTCTGGGTGGTCAAGAGTAGAGTTCTGAGATGTTGAGAATAACAGTAGGAACAGCACAAAGAAGATAGACGAGGGTGAGGAATTGGCGATGACAATCATGCATATATAGGCTGGCCTTTTCGTGTGTGTGTGTGTGTGTGTGTGTGTGTGTGTGTGTGTGTGTGAGATCTTTCAATGTAGGTCAATGTGAGTCTCTTTCAATTGTTTGTCTTGAACCTGCTCCTCAACTCTAAGGTAGTTACTGAGCCTGGTAGACCTTGTGTAAATGTACCTCTATCTTTCTCAGATTTTACATGGGTATAGCACAATCCCAGGCATATATATTTTTCATATCAGAGTATAATCTCAGTCCAGCTATACTTTCATATTGCTGTTGGCTCTTATTTATTTTTTTATTCTTTAGATGTTCTATGCCATAGTACGTGAATATTGTCATACCCATCCACCATTGCCTGCCCCTACTCCCCTGAACTGCACACGATCACCCTCCCAGTTTCATTCTTATTTTCTCTTTTTTTTTGTTTATAACCCCCCAATCTAATTACTGTTCCCCCATGTGCATGGGTTTGGTGTCATCTACTGGGGCAAAAGTAACATACCAGGAGCTTTATCTCCAAATGAGAGTGATGTTCCTACCATTAGAAACCAGCAACTGACAGTAGCTCCTCCAATAGCAATGGAGTCTTGGGGCCACCCCAACCTTTTGACTGGTTTGGTCCTGCACAGGTCTTGAACAGATAGCCATGGCTTCAGGGAGATGATATATACCACAGTCATGTCATATCCCGAGTCCTTTTGTTGGTTTTGGTCTTTGTTTTCATCCCAAGGTAAGAAATATTTTGCTCCCTTCAAACAGCTGTACTTTATTGTTTTCCATTTATGTCGTTAAAACTAACTTATCAATGGCTTTATTAAATTCAACAAAAGGATATTTTCTGAGGTGGAATGTTAGGGGCTGAAGTGTGACACAGTAAATGAAGAGAAGCAGGATGAGAAAGCACAACCTCTATTCTAAAAGAATGAATGGAATAGCATCAGAAACCGCAGGGATGCAACAGATCCCAGTCTGAGAAGTGTGCAGAACAGTGAGACCCAGCAAATGGCCTCTCAGCACAGGGAGCATGCTGTTCTCCATCAAGAGTAGAGCAGAGACTAGGGAGACAGAGGTCTCATACAAAAGGTAAGCCAGTGGGCCCTGCTGCAAACAGAAGGGCAAGCTCCCACTCCTGCTGCAGAATGGGTCAATAGTGGAGCAGGCTTCATTCTATCTCTCCTGCTTTCCCAAAGGGAGGGAAGCACTATCTGGAAAAGATTCTATTTGTTAAAACTAACCTGTTTTGGATGGGAGGTGGGGATAGCAATATAACTCATATTATATAAAAGTGGAAGGAGAAATACTGGGGGTTTGAGGGAATAAAGAGATGGGAGTCAGAGATAGAGGAGGGGAGGGGACATTAGGAGGACGATCAATCAAAATTAAATTGCTATGAAAACACCTTAAAGAATCCTGTCACTTTTTATGCCAATTAAACATTATACCATATTAAATTAAAAATTGAATGGCCTATACTGGGGCTTAATAACAAGGTACAACCATCAACATGCCATGTCCCCAGAAGAGAAAAGCATGATGGGAAGTAGTTAATTATGGAAGTAGAGATGAGGGTATTCCACATGACAAAGTTTTCAAATACTACTGATGCACATGTAGGGAGCAATTGTCATTGTCTTCACTATGTAAGCTAACTGTGACCCCACTAGGAGGCTTGAATGGAGAGTTTCAGACACATGGTCACAAAGGCAGTCCTGACTAATATCAGAGTGTCACAAAGCAAAAAGACATGATGTGAGAAAAGGACCTTTACGGATGAGAGGGGTGACAGAAATGGGTGCGAAATACAGGTAGAGATGGGAGTAAACAGAATGCAGCATGCATGAGTGTGTGTGTGTGTGTGTGTGTGTGTGTGTGTGTGTGCACATGCACGTATGCCAGAGGACAGATGTAATCAGCTAAAATTATCATGTTAAGTAAACCCTGGCAATAAGGATACTACAAACTTTTTAAGCTGGCAGGAGATTTAACTTGGGTATCAAGGAGTATGATGGTTGGTAACCCTAGCCTCGGTTCATAGCGGCTGACACAATCATCTATGTATAGCTTAGATAAATAATAGCAATAAGCCTTGTAGTAAAAATTTTGGAGGTCTCTCTCTGTCACGAGGCTGATTGCTAGTATGGCAGAGAAATCTAAAGCACTAGCTGAGTGATTAACTCCTATAACTTCATCCCACCATAGTGATTGATCCAGTTGTGTGTATCTCACTCCTGGTTGCTTCTCCCTGTCCCAGTATACATAGGAGGCACATTTTAGCTTGAACATTAGCTGATCTCGGATGCACAATTGAAGAACCATAAAAGACTGAAAGAATCTCTTCAGTTCAGTAATTGCAAAGCTAAGTGTGGGCAGGGGAGGGTCATGGTACAGGAAGAAGAGATGGTACTAACAGATGACAGTGCTGTTGGACACCTGACATTCTTCCTGTCCAGGCTTAGAGTAAATGCATCAGAACACAGGGCTTACATTCTCTGGGCTCCCCTTGCCTCCTCCACACTCTACTTTAGCAGAGCCAGAAAAAAAGCTACATTGACACTCCTCTTTTCCACCTTTTTGTCTTGTCCTTTGTATTTCTCCTTTTTTAAGTTTATAAATTTATTGCATTTTAATTTTAGTTTTTAAAAAAGCTTTACAAAACATTACACTTCTCATTTTTGTGATTCCTTTTACTTAGTTTCTTTATCTGTCAATCAGTTTACTTCTGTTTCTCTCTTATTCCTTTCTGCTCCACAAATTTCTAACCCATTGTTCTGTTTTCTTTCATTTACTTAATCCTGTTATTCATTTGTTTTCCCTCTTTTGTGCTTCTTTCTTTATTTCATTTATTTA
>NC_022013.1:15264526-15284725 GCF_000317375.1 Microtus ochrogaster | reverse complement strand
TTTTTTTTTTTTGCTTGCTTTTGGTTGTTTTTCTCTTTCTCTGTTTCTTTCTTTCTTTCTTTCTTTCTTTCTTTTTTTCTTTCTTTCTTTCTTCTCTTTAGGAGGCTGCCCTGTAACTCTGCTTTGTAGACCAGGTTGACCTGGAACTCACAGAGATCCACCTGCCTCTGCCTCTCAACTTCTGGGATTAAAGGTGTGTGCCACCACCACCCAGCCCATTTACTATTTTCATGTTTAAGTCCAATATAACATTTTAATTTCACAATATACAATTGAAACAAGTTTTGCCATTTTATGTTCTACTGCACCTGATGGTAAATTTTCTGTGTTTTAGTTTATTTATTTATTATTTGTAGTTCTAGAGCACGTTTCATTTGGTGTGCTGCTGTTAGTTTGTGTTTTCTATTCTGCGTGGCCCTGGGTACAGAATATCTAAGAAAAAGCTGATCACTAACAAAATCCTCAAATTAAACAAGAAGAGCTATCTGTACAAAACCAGTAATCAACACAGCATCACATGTAATATGACAAAGCAAGGCAGAATTAAACCCTCAAGATACCATGCTTCTTCAGTTACAATCCATAGATACTGAAATGGCATTGAATTTAAAATTCTACTTCTAAAAGTACCAGTGACTTAAAAGAGAAAACATGAAAATGAATCAAGACAAGAAATCAACCCAGAACATACATACAAAAGTCAACAACAGGACTTACCACAGGGCAGGGAACCCTGACTGCCCATTGGACTGGAGAGGGAGGGGGAGAGGAGTGGGGGGAGGAGGGGGAGAAGGGTTGGAGGAGGGGGGGAAGGGTGGGAAGAGGGGGAGGGAAATGGGAGGCTGGGAGGAGGTGGAAACTTGTTTTTTTTCCTTTTCTCAATAAAAAAATATATATATATATAAAAAAAGTCAACAACATAGAAGAAAAAAAGAAGAAACTAAAAACAAACAAACATGTATGTTGAAAGTGGAAAAAACCTTCAATGAATCATAAAATAGTAGAAAACATCACAAATAGGCATGACAAAGCAGAAAGGAGGCTATTAAGGATGAGAAATAAAGTCAACAAGTATTGTTTTCAGTCATCAGTAAGGACAAATGAGATAAAAAGGAGGTAAAATAAAAACTGAAAGAATAGAAATTGATTCTGTAAAATCAGAGCACAAAATTCCCCCAACTCTAGAAATGGTCACACAAGTACAGGACACATCACATCCTCCAATGGCTGCCCGCAGTCATAAGAGAACCTCTCCATGATGTGCTAACCAGAATGGCCATGGTCATTAATGGACCTTTCCATGATGCACTAAGCAGAATGACCATGGTCGTGAGAGGACCTCCCCATGATGTGCTAACCAGAATGGTCATGGTCATCAAGGGACCTCTATGCGATGCACTAACCAGTAAAATATCAAAACTACAAAACAAGGGGACAGCATTGAAAAGCCACAATGAAAAATGTTGAATCATAGGAGATGCATCAAAATGGCATCACAGCTCTTGGAAGTGTCATTGATGTCATTGATGGCACAGTGTTTTGACTAATGTGTGAGAGTGAGACCCAACAGTCTAAGGTCAGGAGTCCTTGGTCTGCTTGGTAAAGTGCCTGAGGATCATGCCTATATAAACAATGCTGTGGTGCTGTATAAACTGAACCATAACACTACTAAATGTTTGGGGTTATGAATATGATTGAATTAGATAGAAGTCATGGGTCCCTTTTCTTATAAGGATAAATACTATAAAATTTCCAGAAGAAATTATTCAAAGATTTTACATTATTAGAAACCAGGAGTAGAGGCTAGACTACTTTGCAAGGTTTTGTTTGTTTGTTTGATTTTTGAGCCCAGGTCTTACCATTTCGCTCAACTTACAGGGATTCTTCTGTCTCAGCCTTCCTCATGTTGGAATCAAAGACCTGACTTTAGACAGTTTTCAAAAAGACTGTTTAGTAAATCAAATCTTTGAAGGAATAGAATTTTATTTGTTCTACTTTTCTTCTGTGGCTCTAAAGAGAAACTATGATTGCAAATGAGTTCTGTGTTTTCCAGAGGATCTATGTTCAGTTTCTAGCATGCAAGTTAGGTGGGAAACAAATGCCAGTGGCTCCAGCTTCAGGGGACCCAATTATTCTGGTCTATGAGGGGAGCTTCACTTGCATGTATGCTCATGAGAGCACACACGGAGGCACACACACACACCAATTATGTAAAAAAAATAAATATTTTAAAACATTTCCTATTTACAAGCACACATCATGTCATGCTTTATGTTCTAATTTATAAATATCTTATACCATGTCTACATCTGTGTGTGTGCATGCAAGCATACATGTGCACATACACACACATAGAATGTTCAAGTTCAGATATTCTCAAATTTTATAAGCATGCTCAATACATGAATAGACACTAAAATGTAAGATGATAAGATTGGTAAATGACAAAATTAACGAAGATAAAAATCACAAGTATGGACTTTAAAAGTATACTGTTCAAATCATTATATACAAAATATAAAGGAGAGAGAGGAGGAGCATCTTCAGGACAGTGTTTCTTTCCATTTAGCTCTCATCAGAGTTGGGGGTTTCTCTTCTAGACCTGCATTTCTCTCAGTGAGAACCTACTTTCTTTTATAATCCAATGGGGTAAAACCTCCAATAGCTAATCATGATCTCCCACTGAGCTGTTCTAAATTACACTGAAAATCTTAGTTACTCATTTCCCAGCTCTACCATTTAGTATCTGATCGACTGGAAATTATTTAAACTCAATATATAATGGGGTTGGACACTATACATTGTCATGTGAAGTGACAAAGAAACAATCATATAAAATGCCCAGCTTATTGATTGGCACATTATTATATTCACATAAGTATCTTTTGACTTTTAAACATACACACCTGCAAATACACAAGGTCACAACTTTATGTATTCTAGTACTAACGTGAAATTTACTTTAAAATGTAGCCACTAAAATAGGGTCTGTGAAGTTTCACTTTTGATACTAAGCTTGAAAGCAGAAAAACACTGTACTGGATAAGAGAGACATTGATTTGTCAAAACTTCGCTCTTGACAACATGACCATTTATCAGAAACTTCAACATGCTCTCCTCTAGGGGCTATTCTTCCACAGCTGAGTTGCAGGGCCAGGCATGAATTCTCTCCTATGGAGCAGGCTTTAAAACCAATGAAGAGAGCAGCTGGTTACATCCATAAACAGCCTCCCCAATGTTACACCAATAAAAACACTGGCTGGCAGGTAGGGATGGACCTCCTGACCAAGACTCACTGTATCTATGTGTGAAATTTTCAAATAATGCTAAAAACAAGAAAAAGGACAAAATTTGTTTTTATTTCAGTTTGAAAAGTATAGCATCTCTCTCTCTCTCTCTCTCTCTCTCTCTCTCTCTCTCTCTCTCTCTCTGTATAAAGATGTATATTTGTTTTTTGATTTTTTTCTATTTTTTATTGAGCTCTACATTTTCCTCTGCTTTTATCCCAGCCCTCCCCTTCAACCCTCTCCCAAGGTCCCAATGCTCCCAGTTTTCTACTTCCCATGTAGATTAGATCTATGTATGTCGCTCTTAGGGTCCTCATTGTTGTCTAGGTTCTCTGGGATTGTGATTTGTAGGCTGCTTTTCTTTGTTTATGTTCATAAACCACTTATGAGTGAGTAAATGTGATAATTGTCTCTCTGGGTCTAGGTTACCTCACTCACAATGATATTTTATAGCTCCGTCCATCTGCCTACAAATTTCAAGATGTCATTATTTTTTTCTTCTGTGCAGTACTCCATTGTGTAAACGTACCACGTTTTCCTTATCCATTCTTTGGTCGAGGGGCATTTAGATTGTTTACAGGTTCTGGCTATGACAAACAATGCTGCTATGAACATAGTTGAGCATATGTCCTAGTGGCTCAGTTGAGCATTCTATGGATATATACCCAAAAGTGGTATTGCTTGGTCTTGAGGAAGATTCACAAGCACTATGAAAACTTCGTGATGTGCTGATTTTAACAAGAAAAATACAAAAGTATGTTTTCTTTGAGAAAAAGAAGGGACTAATCAAATTTTTACAAATATCTGTTCAGATAATGGTACCATAGGAAATGTCTTTTAATTCTCCTCTGAATATCCACAATTTGTGAATATAACCATAATTTGTATCTAAAGTATCAAAAGACTTTATCAATAAAAGTAACTACCAATATCAAAAAGATGTGTATTTGTGTTGTGGTTACGATGGTAGGGTAGTGAATATGATGTTTGGAGGTTCCTATTAGGGAACATAGAAAAGTACGGAAGAAGCTGGAAAGCCTAAAGATTACAATCCTCATTCAGGATGGAGATGTGAGGAGGATGAGCAAACTTGTATCCAAATCACATGACATGAGGACAGAAAGGAAAGTGGAAATGAAGGGCCGTTTTTAGACTTCTGGATGAATTGATGGTCTGCTTTTATGTCCTAGGAAACTCACAGATGAGTTTAAAAATTATCAAAACTTTATATCAAGAGAGAGGTGACAAATAGTCACACATCTAAATGAATCCCAGTCTTCTCTTGAGATAAATTTAAACGATGTCATATAGCTGTATTAGCTAATTTATGCTGCTCTGGTAAAGCACCATAGCCAAGAGCAACTTATGGATGAGTTTACATTAGCTTAATGTTCCAAAATGATGAATGGGTCCATCATGGGGGGTGTCATGGTGGCAAGGGTCAGGAATGGTGGGAGCAGGAAGTTCAGTGATCATGTCTAAATGACAAGCATAAGGAGAGGGAGGAGATTAGGGAGAAAGACAGGGCATGAGAACTGGAAGCACCTTGAGGTTTACATCCCCAACGCCTATTCTTAGTGATGTGCTTCCTCCAGCAAGACTGTGCCCTCAACCTCCGCATCAGCGCTGTGACATTTCATTTTAAGCCAGCACAGTAAGGGACTGAAAACTACAGCTCTCTGCTCTCTGTAACTAGCCAAGCAGCATGTCACAGGATGTGGGCAGGTGCTCGATTCCTAATTGTCCGATGACAAGGAACTGGGAGCCCTGTAGTCAGGGAAATGAAAGACGCTATAAGCCTGTTATTGGGACTCCACACAACTTCAAAATACAATTCTAGTTCTTTTGATTCTGAATATTGCTTTGTGTTCAGACTCTGGGCCACCTTATACCCTGGATCCCTTCTTTCTCAGTCCACTGTCAGTTCTTGGGTATGCTGCACCCCGCAGTATGATGCACATTCATTTGGTTGATGTCTCACCAGGACATCTCTTTTTGAGTGCAGAAACCATGTCTGACTCTCTTTCCACAGTGAGAGTCACCAGGCATTTGATCAGCAATGACAAGAAGAGTTTTATATACTTTAAAGCAGTCTTAAATTGGAACCAAAAATGTAGATCCTGAGTAGCTTTCTCTGCGGTTATATACATGTGTGTAGATCTGTGTGTGTGAGCACACACAATATATGTGTATCTGGCATGCCACATGAGATCCTGTCCACGTGGAGACCAGAGGATAACACCATACAAACTGTGTTCTAGGATAGGGCGGCTCTCAGGGTGGCACACTGATTACATTGGCTGCCTGCTCTGGGAGCACCAGGGACCTTCCTGTCTTGATTTTCCACACAGTGCTAGGATTAATAGTGTGTACCATTGCATGGACATTTTTTTATGTGGGTTTTGTAGATCAATCTTAGACTCTAGTGTTTGTAAAGCAAGCACTTTAAATTCTAAAGTACAAATCATCATTGAATATCAGTAAAAAAATTCTGTTTATCATGCCCCACAGGATTGTAGAGTGAATTCTTAATATGAATATGGAGAAGATCAATACTATACTCAAGCATGTGTGATTTCTAAATCCTTCTTTATTTGTTCTAAAATGTATCCCAGGCAGGTAGGCTGAGGAATGATATTCACTGTCTGACAGACAAGAAAGCATAGGATCCAAAGTTATGAGAGATCTCCTGGGGTACAAGGCATTTACTCCAGCAAGAACTCATATTTTGCTAGTAAAGATACAGAAAATGTATCAGAAAAGAGGAGAGTCTGATTATATCGAGCCTGGAAGTCTTAAGCCATGCAAAGCAAATTAAATTTCTTAACGGTAAGTAGTACTCCTTTGTTAAGAAGGCGGCACTCAACTGACTGGCTTGGGAAATTAAAGCAGACCCATTGTCTTCTCTGTAATGCATGGTCTGCTCTGACCAGAAAGGATGGTGTCTCTTCTCCACAAAGGATGATCACACAAAGATAACTCTGGAGCCACCAGCAGAGAACAGTGCTTGTCCACGGAAAGGGATCAGTTACCATTAACTACAGCGCTGTGTTGATAATATGCTGTGAAGAATGTTTAATAAGGAAGAGAGGTGGAAATTCTGCAGACATTTGGATCAGAAAGTTGCAGTGTGATAACACTTCTGCTTTATCACCAGGTCCCTTGTTGTCCTGAAATTTTGTATTTTATTTATTAGCCAGGAATGGTCACTACTGACATGAATACTCTTCACTCACATTCGGGTCCCATTTAATATATGGTGTTAAACTAAGTGTTTCCTCTCAACTGGAAAAATACTTTTTACTAATACTGTTATTTGTATGCACATTCACATTTGCTTGGTGTGTGTGTGTGTGTGTGTGTGTGTGTGTGTGTGTCTATACACCCATGCAGGAACAAGTAGAGGCCAGAGGTTGTTTTCCTGAAATTGCTTCTCAACTTCTCTTGCTGAGAGATTCTCTCACTGACCCCAAAGCTTACTATGTGGCTCTGTTGGTTGGTCAGATCAACGGTCCTGGGGGATCTCTGAGTTTCGGGGATACACTGCCTGCCTTAGTTTTTACCTGGATGTTAGGGATTCTAACATATTCTCATGCTTACAGTTCAGGGAGCCATCTTCCCAATCCCCTGGGAAGTCATTTTCTTACTGAAAAAGGAGACAGGGCAGTGCTTACATCTAAATCCCCAATCCATCCCTGTTGGTGTTTGTACCCTTTCATGTGCATAGTTTTAAAAGTATATCTAAGCCTGAGGGGGGAAATAAACAGATTTCATTTGTGGAAGTACAATATTAGCTTGGATAACACATAGTCAAAACCTTGCACAAATTTACCTGGCCAGAGTGTGGAGCTGGATGGCATGCTGATGACAGAGGGTCACTGGGGTGACCTGGTCTCAGTTGTGCCATCCTTTGCAGACAAAGCCCTGTGGTATAGAGAACACAGCCATCCGATGGAATGCATCCAGCAGGAATGACCTGCTGCTTCTCAACTGTAATGATTTTTTTTTAGGCATTTCCGGACTCTAGATAATGATTTTTTGGGGACAGACTAAAAATAAAAAGCTTGTTCCTGGCAAAACGCTTCAGCATGCTCTACTTTTCCTTGTAAAATGTTCCCCTTGCTTGTCCTAAATCACAACTGTGATTCTTGAGCAAATGCTGGCTGTAACTATGAGGAAATCAAATGCTATGTTATTGTCACATGGACAGGTCCAGGGATTCTCTTTTATAATTTGAAATCATCAATAATGTTTAAGTTGGCAGAATTATGGTTGAGTAGAATCAACCTTCGTTGAATCTCTCCCCACCGCAGACCTCTCCAATTATGCACGAGCAGATTAAAAACTGCAGGGAAACACACTTTATTGTGTTCACTAAATATCTTCCATTTTGGAGAAATTCCTTAGCAATTAAATAACATGAAGGATAAAAAGGACACTGTAAAGCAATTATAACCCTGAGAAAATTACATGTCATTGATAAACACAAAAACTTTTGTGTTTCAAAACAGTGAGCAGAGATTTGTGGAGGAGGAAGTGGCTGAGAATCAAGGTGTTCTACTGCGATGTCCTCACGAAATGTGAGACATTGATGCCCCGGTGTCAGTAAAGTCAAATGGAAGCACACTTTTGCTGGCTTCCTTCCTTTTTCTAAACAAGAAAAAAATTTCCTACCTTGTATTTTATAAGTTGAATGGTAATGACAAAGAGATGATTTGAAATGAAGGGATTTTTCTCTTGTTTGACTTTGTTTGGGCATGTGTAGTGTGTGTGTACACATATGTTTGTTTGTTCGTATGTCTGTGTACACTTGTGTACCTGTACATGTGGAGGTTCAGATGTGACGTTGGCTGTTACCATAGTAATTGTGTTGGGAGCTCTCAGTTGAACCCAGAGATTGCTCATTTGTTCATTTGCTCCTCCGGTTGCCCAGTGTGGAGCCCAGGACCCTCCATCTGGAACTCTGCATTGCTGGATGAAGGGACTCAGGCTTTCAGAGTCTAGACATCTGAACTTCTGTCCTCACATGTTCATGGACTGAGCTATCTTCCTGACCTAGCTAAGGCTTCCCTCGGTCCCACCCTCCCACCCCAAGCAATTGAGTTTAGCTTTGATGGAACGACAGTACAAAAATCTGCCCAGTGCTTCTTCCAGGAAAGAAGATAAGATATTGTCTCCAACAGCTTTACCTCTCTGTCAGGTGGTTAAGTCAAGGGTTGGAAAGAGAAAAAGCAGAATGATAAAAACAAGTCTTGGTGATTCACCTTGGTGGGAGGTTTCCAGGAAGACTTGTCAAATAACAATTGGGATAACTAGGTCATAGGCTATTAGGCTACTTCCTTAGAGTCTATGAAAAGTATTCAGAATGAAGTCTAGTGTCTTCACTGTGTGTGTGTGTGTGTGTGTGTGTGCACATGTCCACACATGCACATGTGTGCACGTGTATGGTATGTGGGTGCATATGCATATTCACTTTGAGTCAGAGGTCAGCATCAAGTGTCTTCTTGAATTGCTTCCCAGCTTAATTTTTGAAATGGGGTTCCTCACTGCCTGGAGTTTTCCTTCTCTCCCTCACCCCACTGCTGCCTAGCCTTGAACTTAGGTGTGAATATATTTTTTTTTAAATGAAACTTCAGTTTAGAGGTAAATATAGCAGATACAGACAGGGAAGATGGGCATGAAGACTAATTGACAGAAAGTATATTTGTCATGAAGACTGGACAGGGTAATTAATACACAAATTCTGGCTTCATATCAAGTTTCCAACGGCCTCTGACAAAGCTGTTTCATTAATCGCACTTGGATTTTCAAGGCACAAAATTCTGGTAGTCTTTTTTTCTCCAGTTTTCTTCTAACTTATTTCTTCTTGGAAGGACCCTTACTGGCTGATTCAGACCTCTGGCATCTGCCAACCCTTTGGGATGGAATCCTGACAACTGGGAAAATGTATTTTATCCCTGAGCTGGAGAGAAAAGGGATAGTTCATGAAAAGGGGCTGTGAGTCACATTTTCCTTGTGGGTACACCAAATTACCCCTTTCTATCTCATAATGACCATCCCTTGTGACGTCCCTCATTTACACTCACTTCTCCTATGACAGCGTGCCAGCTACTGATTCAGACAATAGGGCACTGTCACCGGTGACCCCAGCCACCACTGCGTGAAGAATCATCACCTTGCTTTGATAGGCAAATTTAGCCTTCAAGTATTCAAGTGACTTGCTCCAAGCCACAAAGCTGGAATTTATTTCAGATCTGTCCACAGTAGATCGTTCATTATCTTTACTCTCCTCCGTTACCATTGTGAAGAACTTCACCTAGACACGACATGGGTTCCTTTAAATTGTCTCCTGATAATCTGGAGCCAGTCTGGAAAGGCTGAGAAAATAAAAAGTGATTTCTACATATTTCTTTCCCCGGATGGCTACATTGTCCAAGTACACCTCAACCACAATTCTTTGTCACCAGGAATAATTGCAGATTCAAGGGAAAGACTGCCAGGGTAAGTCTCAATGTAAGCCGTTTTTGGAGACGTCTGCTCAGAGGTTGGAAAACTGCATAAGAACACATATAGCAATAGCGCCAGAGTTCCCTGCAGCTGTGGCAGTGTGACAGGGCATCCTGAAGAGTCGCTCTGGTGGGCTACAAACCTGACTTACTTACTGCAGCTCCGAGCCCTTTGGTTTGGGACTTCCCACCAGCCACAGACAGCATTGCTCACCGCAGGGCCTTCCTGTGAGTCTTAAGCCAGCTGTGGCTTGCATCCTTCCCAGTTTCACTAACTGCACCTGGGCATATCCTATTCTCTTGTCTGTATTTGTGGTAAATTCTAGGACTGATGAAAAATTCCAGTGTATTCTCTTTAATCAGCCAATCAAGTTGCAGGACAACCCTATAGCTGTGCTGAACCACATATGAAAAGAGAAAATTAAAGTTGTACAAAGCAACTTGTGGCTGCACTTAGGGCTCAGCCCTTCAGGCAGGAGTCTGCTGAGCCTGTGCTGGACAATTAAGCTGCTTCCTGGCTTAGTTTGAGTGCCTCCTTTTTCCTCTTTTATCCCATAACTGAGCCAACAAGACACAGCAGGGAAGTAAAAAGAAAGCCTCCTAAAACTTAGGTTTGGTCTATGTTGTGCAGCAGTTTGCATTCAATTGAAGAATAGGGGAGGATTATGAGACTCGAACACAGACGAATGTCAGATGTCTGGGAAAGCTGAAATAGGATTCACCAGGGTCCTGGCAGACCTGCTGAGAGGAGATTCTCAGACCTACCTGCAGGGAGTGCAGGGAGCTCCAAGTTGCAGCTTTCCTGAGCTATCACACACAGTCATGGGCTTGCAGTGATGCAGCTGCAGCTTTCCTGAGTGATCACACACTGGCATGGGCTTGCCTTGATGCAGCTGCAGCTTCCCTGAGCTATCACACACCAATGTGGGCTTGCTGTGATGTAGCTGCAGCATTCCTGAGTTATCACACACTGTCATGGGCTTGCCTTGATGCAGTTGCAGCTTTCCTGAGTGATCACACACTGGCATGGGCTTGCCTTGATGCAGCTGCAGCTTCCCTGAGCTATATCACACACCGGTGTGGGCTTGCTGTGATGTAGCTGCAGCATTCCTGAGTTATCACACACTGTCATGGGCTTGCCTTGATGTAGCTGCAGCTTTCCTGAGTGATCACACACTGGCAGGGGCTTGCCTTGATGCAGCTGCAGCTTCCCTGAGCTATATCACACACCGGTGTGGGCTTGCTGTGATGTAGCTGCAGCTTTCCTGAGCTATCACACACAGTCGTGGGCTTGTGGTGATGCAGCTGCCTTTGATCTATCCTGCTCCTGTATGTACCCTCACCACACTCCTCAGACTAACCTCAAAGGTCCCTTTGGTCTGCTGTGGGTTCCCTCTCTGTGGTGAGTAGATATTATGTAGCAGTCTACGCTATGGCTTCTGCTCTGGAGATACAGCTGCTTGTGTTTGCCTTTTTGAAAAATGTGGATTTTTTTTTTCATCCCAGACATTACATTGTTTCTTGATCAGTGAGGCTTACTGGGTTTACTGTCCTAGGAACTTCCTTTGACTTCTAAGGATAATCAATCCTAGAAGACAGGGTGCGGATCCTGAGATTCCTGAGGTCACTGAGGCGTTCATGTCTCCATGCTGTCCTGACACTACCTTGAGGTCCTCTCTTTCCTTTGCTGGGTTGTCATGTCTCTCTGCTGCCCTGACACCAGCCCACAGGGCTCTCAGAACTACGCCTTCCCGCAACTTCTTCAAGGCTCGGCTTCTTCAGCTTTGCATTGCTAAAATGTCATCAACAAAACCACATTTTGAAAAACCAAGACATTATTTTGAGAGGGCTGCTATTCACTTACGTGTGTGTGGGAGAACAAGCTTTGATGCTCCCACATTTAATTCTGACTGTAGCTCTGCGCAGTTTGGAATGACCGGTGAAATATCCAGATTGAGAATGGAAGGGACATGTCTCAGACTGGACCCCCAGGACATGAGGAAGTGATAGAGAACTTCTTCCCGTTTTAGAGATAGCCTCGAATAATTATATTATGTGTATTTATTTTGCATGTTGAGGTCAGAGTACTGTTTTTGACAGCTAGTTCTCGCCACTGTGTGTGTGGTAGTGACTGAACTCCTGTTGTCGGGCTTCGCAGCAAGCACCTTGAACCTGGGCATCCCACCAAACTTAAAGGTAATGATAATATTTTTGATATGCACTCTCCCAGAGATTCAGAGCTTACGCAAGAATTATATACACATGTGAATTAACAGCAGATTATTTTATCTTACAACAGACATCACTAACACTTCTTTATACATCTTTAAAGAATTCCTTTATAGATCTACAATTGGTTTATATCTCAATTAGGCCAGCTCTGAATTAGAGCAAAAGTAAAATCAAATAATTTTACACTGGTTTTGCTGTCTAGGATGAATTATGAGTTTGAGTATATAGTGTGTCTTAAAATATTACTTCTGTACTTTCAAAGATATTTGAGGACAAATCTAAGTATACATAATTCATGCTTTTCTTGCATGACTTTGTTTGTCAGCTTGACACAGGTCAGAGTCTCCAGAGAAGAGTCTCACATGAGAGATCACCAGATCTGCCCGTGAGCATATTTTAGGCAACTGCCTTGACTGTGAATTGATTCAGGAGAACACATCCCACTGTGAGAGGCCCCTACCTGAGCTGGTGGTCCTGGGCGGTAAAGAAAGCTAGCTGAGCACAAACCTGGGAGCTAGCCAGCAAGCCCGAGGGTGCTCCTAAGAGCTTTCTGCTTTAGTTCCTGCCCTGCCCTCCCTCAGTAACAGACTGTGACCTGGAAGTGTAAGCTAAATAAATCCTTTCCCCACTTAAGTGGCTTTTTATCCAGGTGTTTCATCGCAGTGACAGAAAGGAAACCAGAGCACTGCCCTAGATCAAGGCAAGAGTTCCTTTTCCTTTCCTTTCATTCCTCACGTGTCTGCTTGTGGTCCTCTCCCTAACCCACAACTGGCCCTTACTGCTTCAGTTGATCCTTGCTGTGTGTATCTCCCGTGAGGTGCAGTCTCAGGAGGTGACAGAAGCATTATTCTATGCTCCAGATGCCAACACCCATGAGGAGGGTGACGTCATGTGAAAAAAGTGACTCCTGAGTAATCTATTTACCCTCTCTGAACTTTATTCTCTTTGGTAAAAATGACAGCACCAGGTTTTCTTAGCAGCACTGCTTCTGAGAGCATTAAATGTGATGACAAAGCTCTCAGCCGATGGTGAGAGTCCTGTAAATGATCCATCACTGACTTTTTCAGATGTCCATCATGTTAAACACATTCTGGTTACCAGGTGGACAGATACGATTTCTGTAATCATAGGAACTGTTACTCTTTGATATCATTTCTCCTTTATAAGAGACAAACATACCTAAAAGTGCTCCAGTTTGTGAGGAAGGAGCAACCCACAAATAATACAGATGTTACAAGTTCTTGTCCAGTATGGCACACTTGAGGGTCCAGAAAATGTTGAATGGCTGGACTGATTGCTTACAACAGTGCTAGTCAGCTCTGAACCTTAGGCTGGGGAAGGTGAGAAATGGGAGCTGCTTAATATTATTCTGGTATGCAGTGATGGGCTCTTAAGAACTTGGGGGCCAGAGGGTCTATGAGAGTATGCAGAGAGCCAAAGGGAATCAGATTGAAGTCAGCATGCCGAAGTCAGACAATTGAGTCAAAGCGAAGGGAGCTAGTGTGTAAATTGTGCCTCTTGCCTACGATTCACAAACCATTTTGGGTGTGAAATATATTTTGGAAGGAGCTCACAGAGATACTGCAGTCAGTAAAATGTTTGCCTCATAACTTGAGGACCGAAATTTGATTCCCCAGAACCCACAAGAAAAAGCCAAGTGTTGTTGCTGACGGTTGTAACACTGGGGGTGGACTGGAGACAGAGACAGGTGAATCCTGGGAATGACATGAGTCGCGTGATGAACTGTGGAGCTCCAAGTAAAACTGAGATACTTTGTAACAAATGCCAAGGTGGATGGCACCAGAGGAATGTGGTCACCTGAGGTTGTCCCCTGGTGTCCACAGCCATGCAGACACATGTGCATATACAGAAGCAAGCATGCTCACACCTGCACAGATGTGAGCAGACAAAGGCACTTAAAACAATAAGATGTAAGCTGAGGGAGAAGGGTCTGAACCCTCTCAGCAAGGCTAGAGACTGAACATAGCAAGAGTTTCTAGCAGTGTGTCTTTTTTCTACTGCCAAGAGGATGTTTAGAGATCCATTTCCAATCTCACACCTTTGACAACAGTGTATTGTGTACAGAGACTACTGCCAATAGGCTAAATTACACATTGTGTCCTACTAAAACTTGACAAAAAACAAACTAAAATGTAATAAAAATTAAGATGAGCACTGGATTTTAAAATAATTAAGTGGACAGTCTGAACAGGTTCATGTCAATAGTGGAAAATGTTTTGAGAAACATTTAACCAATGATTGGTGCCAAGAGGAGAACCATACAAATAATAAACTTGTCACTGAGAAGGGAACGAAGCCTCCAAGAACACAGCATCAATCAACACGACAGGAATTTCTTTACATTGGAACACTAGGTAAAATGATTTTCAAAATTAAAAACCCAAAGGCAAATTATGATTACTTTAATAGATAAAATTAGATATATAATAAGATATATAAACATCTACTACTGACAAACAATTTTAGCAAATTAAAAGAGGAGACTTGTATTAGCCAATTGTTTTGTTGCAGGGATCAGACACCTAACAGGAGCGAGTTAAAGAAGGACAGATTTACGTCTGCTACAGTTTGCTCGTACAGATCACTCCGTGAAGGACACACTGGGAAAAGAGAAAGGAAGTCGGTCACAGGGCACCTGTAGTCAGGAAGCAGAGACAGATGAATACTGGTCCTTTGCTGACTTTCTCCCTTTTATTCAGTCCAGAACCGCACTGTGAGGGACAGTGCCAGGCACATTCAAGGTGGATGTTTTCTACTCAGCCAAACTTTTCTGGAGATGTCCTCATAGACATACCCAGAGATATGTTCCCATGGTAATTTTAGCTCAGTTAAAGATAAAAGAAGTTAAAGATAAAGCTCTGGAAATCAAGAAGGAGGTTCCTCATAAAGGTAACAATATGGCTATCATATGATTCAGTTACACTACTAGAGAACATTCCCAAGGAATAAAGGTCAGCATTCAGAGAAAAGTTTGCAAACCTGTGTCTCTGTAGCACTATTCATAATGGGCAAGCCTTAGAGTACCTTGACTGTTTATCATCAGAAGAATGGATGTAGAAATCTGTGTCTATATGCACAACAGAGCTGTATTCATCTGTGATGGACAGCAGAATTATATGATTGATGTGGAAACTGATGGAACTAGAAATGATCATGATGAGTGGATAATCCAGAATTAGACAGGCAAATGCTACAGTTTTGATTAAGTATACATGTCTGTATGTGTGTATGATATGAAACAGAAAGGTCATTAAGGAAAGGACTGTAAGAGAAAGAAATGAAAAAAAGAGATTAAGCCCCATATGCTGTGTAAATAAGCATATCACTTAACTGTGCACCTATACAGGCATGCTCCTGCACATATGTGAACATACACAAAAGAAACGATGTAGATGCTTCTGAACTGATTTGGAAATCAAAGGCACTAGCTACCTGTCATTTGAGCAAACCTACAAGCAGTCAGTCCACCTACCATTCTGTCTACATTATGATTTGTAGAAGGTATGTGTGTATCCACATTCTCTTTCAGAGAGAAGGCTGGGCAAACAATCAGGGCAGAAAACCTGTACAGACAATACTGTCTCTGGGGCCTGGCATCTGGGAAGGAATTACATACATTAAAACTTCATAGATGCTTGTAGCAAGTAGTCTTTTGGGGGCAGGCTATATGACCACCGTGGTATGCCACTTGTCATTTTGCATTGCTTTTCATTCTTTAGCCCTTTGAAGGTCTTTCTAAAGTATTTTGCAATTTTTTGTACGTATTTTAATACATTTACTCCAAAGTTCTTCTCTGCTAAGGTGTTAATTCTGTCATATGCTGGCTTGTTACCATCACCTTTTCTTTATATGTCTTGTCTTTTCAAACGCTCTGTGACTGCTTACAGTGAAAACTGCAAATGCTGCCCAGGACCTTGGCATTTGAAGACAATCCTGATGGTAGTCCATGGAACATGCCGACTTCCTGTTCTTAGCACTGTGAATAAACAGGAAGTCTTAACCCGGAAGTAGGGGGAGTTTGACAGCTGATATTGATTTTAACACAACAGGAACTAGATTCACCTAGGAGACAAGCCTCGGTGCATACCTGTGAGAGGTTTTTTAGCTCAGGCTAAAGGAATTGGGAAGACTCAGTTTCAATGTGTGCAGTACCATCCTGTAGGCCAGTCCTTGACTGCATAAACAGAAGAGGAAGAGCAGAGCACCAGCAGTCACCCGTCTCCGTTCCCAGCCTGAAGACAAGATGGAGCTAGCTGCCCCCTGGTCCCATCAGCATGTTCTGTACCTTCCGGCTGGGAGCCAGAACAAACCCTTTCTTCCTTAAGCTGCTTTGGTCAGGTCACAACATGAGAAAAGTAACTGATACAGAGAGCAATCGTAGGTTAGGAGGTGACTGTCACAGAAACGCCTGTGACAGCCACAATCGGGAGTAATTTCTGTGTACGCACACAGGTCTTCAAACTGAGTCAGAAGACCTTAAGCCAGCCCGTCAACCTGGCAATTATAGGGACTGGGACAAGTGAAAACTGGCTCAGAGAGGACGAAGTTTAGCCAGGAACTGAGAAGGTGTAATCCCCAAATCTTCATCTAATCGCTCTTTTCTGATGCATTCACACCTGGGCACCAGGGTCAGTCACAAGGAGACATCTGCTTCCTCATTATCAGAGGTAGCGTTTCCAACACTGTCGCTTGACAATTGTCTCCTTCCCTTGAGCATTTCCCAAGTCGTTATTTCCTGATCAATGAAAGAAAAATGCTGCTGTTTTTATGAAGTGGCATGTTCACTTTAAGAAGGAATGGACACTGAAGAACTGAAAAGAATGGAAATTCTGTTTGCACTTTCAATGCTCTGTGTTCCACGGTGGTTACACCTCATATAAAAACTCAGTTCCTGAAAATTCTGAGAAAATTAAAGGTTGTTACAAAAATCTATAGCTTTTTATGCCCTTTCCTACTAAATGCATTACATGAGGGCTGAAGAGATTAGCTCAGTGGGTAAGAACACTTATTGTACAAGCATAAGGACCCCAACTTCAATCCCTAGTGCCCACATATTAAACAGGATATACCTGCGTGCTTGTTTGGAAAGAAAGCGCTGTGGACATGATCACTGGGATTTACTGGCAGACCGCGTAGCTACTGATTCAGTGAGGGAATCTGACTTAAGTCACTAAGGCAAAAAGTGGTAGAGAAGGAAACCCGAGGATCTGACCTCCTCTAGCTACTGTGTGTGTGCGTGTGCGAGCGTGTGTGTGCGTGCACAGGCACCTTCATACATATCTGCTTATGCCACACAGACACTCAAACACGTATACATATACATAAACTCATATAAACACACACACACACACACACACACACACACACACACACACACACACGTGAACTTGGCCATGGTTGTAGAACTGAGCGGTGTGATGGTATTCCAAATCTTCAGGTTCGGTTTCCTCATTCTCTTCTCTGCTATTGTTCATTCTTCTATTAGTACTTGTACTCTCCTTCCTCTTGATAATGATAACCCACATAAACCCAGCATATATTTTATATCCATATGAATTTCTACCGTGAAAAATTAAATTTTCAAACAAATTTTAGAGGAGCAGACAAAGAAGAAATGATAGCCTGAACCAAACCAGCCCACTTTGTGTTATTTATTTTTTAAGATTTATTTTTTAAGACTTTTAAATTGTGTGTGTGTGTGTGGTTGAGTGTGTATGTGTCTTCAAGTATATGTGTGTGTCTGGGTGCAGACACCTGTGATGTTCAGAAGAGAACATTGGATTTACTAGAACTGGAGTTCTGGCAGTTGTGAGCGACTTGGCATGGGTGGTGGTAACTGCACTTGGGTCCTCTAGATAAGCAGCAAGTACTCTTATACATTGAGCCATCTCTCCAGCCCTACAGGATCATTTTTGTGAACCGTATTTCACTGGATATGATATCTTCCTTTGCATCTTGTCTGCAGGCTACTTTCAAGAATATGGGGCAGTGTGAATTAACTGTGAGAGAGACAATAGCTCCTGCCTGCCAGTTCCGACGTCTGGGATCTTCACTGAGAAATCCCTGCTCACAAATGGAGTATGGGGGTCTATAACTTAAGTCTGTCTAAGCTCACAAAGGAACTGCTTGCTCCATTCCCGAAAGTGTTCCCATGGGGAACTCTTTTAGAATCCTCCAGGCTCCTTGCTCATTGTAGCAAGTAGTTTTAGTCTCTACCTGATTTGGAATACCATCACACCACTCAGCTCTCCCTTCCAGCTGGTTCTCCACCATATGCCCATCCCTGATCTTCACAGTTCTGTGCTTCATGCCAGGGTAATAAAAGGCAAGTGAACTCTCATCACTGTTTAACTATACACTATTGATTTTCAGTATGGCAGTGCTTTTTAATACATTTTGAGTTGTTTTTTTTTTTACTTTTTTCTGGAAATGCCTTTGAATAACTTATTTATTTGTCTGTTGATGTGATACTACTTTTTCAGGCATGATTTAAGGCTTGTGGACTTTTTTTCCATAATTTATAAGCAATCTTTTCTGAATTAGAACATTGTGAATAACATCTGCTTTTCTGTGACCCATCACTCTTTTTTTCTCATTTGTGCCCCAAAATTGAGGAAGTTCTTTTCCTAGTTTCATTTCATTCATTTGCTGAACACCCTGAAAGAAGAATATTTGACTTATAAATTCTGGGTAATTGTCTCTTATTTGGGGAAGTCAAGAGAGAAACAGCGTCATACCACATACACACTTATAGGAGAGACCGTTGTTACAGCTGCTGTTCAGCCATCACACCAAACTCTTACACACTCCAGGACCTGAAACCAGGACCTGTGCCCTCCACCAATGAGCTGAATCCTCCTACCACAATGAACAACCAAGACAGTCTCCCCACAAACTCGCCAACTCGATCTATATAATTTCTCTGCTATAACTGTCTTCTCAGGTGATTGTAGGTTGTGTTAAGTTTAGGATATAAATAACCAGTATAGATTACAGATTGAATGAAATTTTGGTACAATTATTATTTTACAATGTTATATAAAGTATGCTACAATAATGTGTTATATTATTATAATGTAAATAATTATAATGTAAATTATTAATATAAAATTATTAAGAACCAGAAACCTAGTAATTGCACTTACTAACTGTTTTTTGGTAAAGAGGAAAGTATTGTCCAATATTTGTAATGGTTTTTCATTCTCTAAAGCAATCAGAGAAACCAGTGGATTCACCTTAGCAAATCATAATCTGTTGTAGAGGAGAAGGCTGAGTTCTACCTGGTCATCTCAACATACACCTATCTGCACACAAGAAGGCTAATTTCTGATGGTACTCAGTATAATCTAGGTCTTTAATGTTTACAGCGGGTACATGCTTCTACATGTGTTTCCTCATAGCTGCCTGCCTTGATAGGGGACTCAGCTTATTCATTTCAGAAAAGGGTACACAGAATGCTGACCCTGCAGAAAAATCAGTCTGAAACTCACTGGGAGGTTGTTTGAAATGAACGTGTTACAACATTGCGTGGGTCCTGGAACCCACAAAGGTGTGCAGCAAGCACCAAGACCCAGGGTGAGTTAGAAACAGAACCCTGTAGAAACCAGACACAAAGTTATCAGAAAGATGCAGGCTATATAGTAGATCATCTATGCTCTGAACACAAGGATCAGCCATGCTGATATATCAACATCATCTCATGTTTATCTGATGGACTGACTCAGAGTACAGGGTCACCTCTCTTCTGACTCCATCCTCTCTTTCTCCCCAAGGTACATAGCAAACATCTATTAAAGTGTCAGGCCTAAACCTCAGGAAGATTATCAAGGATTAGTTGAAAATTAAGATTTTAATTTTATGAACATCCTGTGAAATAGAGAAGAGACATCAACTAAAACAAAACATGGATTCCCAAGTATCGAATGTGGTAGTATTTGTAGAGTGAAGAGCCACACAGATTGGTTCCCTTCTGAATTTTACCATGCTTGCTTTTCAAGAGTTGAGCCAGAGAGTCTGAGGCATTATCCTTGTGTTGAGTAGAATTTCATGTCGCATTAATTCTTTTTTTTTTCATGATGTGGGAATGATTTCTTATTAATAAAGAAACTGCCTAGGCCCATTTCATAGGCCAACCCTTAGGTAGGCGGAGAAAA